>NW_012130096.1:611719-612931 GCF_000143395.1 Atta cephalotes
GAGAGAGAGAGAGAGAGAGAGAGAGAGTGAGTGAGTGAGTGAGGAAGAGAGCGAGGGTGACCAGCGGGGAAAACAGCAGTATCGCCGTTCGATTGATAAAGGGATCAGCTTTGTGACGAACAGAAGCCATACGATGTCGTCCTACATTCAGGTCGCCGAGGATGAGGGTGAGGAGCCGATCGAGCTGCCGACCGAGGACGATACCACGCTCTTGCTCACCACCCTATCCGCCCAGTTTCCCGGCACCTGCGGCCTCAAATACCGCAATCCGGAATCCCGTACGATGCGTGGCGTCCGACTGGTCGATGGCCGTCTACATCCGCCCGAAAATGGCTGGGGCAAGGCGATTTACTTCTGCGTATTCCCTAAAGGTACAAAATTACGCGTACATACACGCGCGTACCTCTCCCCTCCCCTCCCTTCCCCATCCCCGCGGTATTTATAACACGGCGGCGCTGTGCTCGTGGCGTCAACGTCGAGACGAAACCAATCGTGGGATCAGTGGATTACGGCGATGATGCTTTCGCAGCTATGGGCGGGAGAGAATCAGGATACTGTACACAAATCTCTTGAGACTCTTTCTGGATCATATCCGCCGTGACGACTTCAACTCCTGGAGCAGTTGGTTGATAGGAACAACTTTAATCAAATTCCTTTATTTAAATAATTATAATATTAATGTCCGTTTCTATAAATGTAAATAACTTTAATCTCGGTCTAACTAATTCTTCGTCTTTTATTAATTTTAAAAATTGGAAAAAAATGAAGAGTAAGTGAAACAAGATTCAAGAAGAAGCAAGATTAAAATTAATCTATATAGATATAAGAAATGAATATTCTAAATTTTAATAAATATTTATTTGAATAGTGTCAACTAAACATTACTTACAATAAATAAATTAAATATGGTTTTTGTATCAAATAAATATGTCTTTATATTAATAAATATTTGACACTTTTCAAACAAATGATTTTATTAAAATGAATTTATTAAAATGTATTTTTTTTCCAGTAAAGTAGGAATTGATGTCAAAGCAGATCTTGCTTATACAGAAAAATATATACTGTACACAAATAATAATTACTTATTTCAAATATTTTAAAAGTTTTATATATCTGCAAATCTATCTTAAGGTCATCACAAGCATCAAATTTAAATAAAATATATTCTAAATATCTATATTCTAAATCCTAATAAGTTTCAATTTTAAG
>NW_012130096.1:613968-622105 GCF_000143395.1 Atta cephalotes
GAATAATATATATAATAGAATATTTTTCTGTGTATAATATGTGCAAATTTCCTTTATTTAATTTATAGTTTTGAGGCTTTCACAGGTTTCTATAAACTATTATACAGATTATTTCCGTGTCTATATAGATCCATTGTTAAGCTGCGTATATATCTAGCAAACGAACTCCAAACGCAAATGTTCGAACATTCATGTTTGTATCTGTGAGCAGTTTATTCTTTTTCTTGATTACAAATACTAGCATTCAATCAGATTCGATGTTTATTGCACATAAATTAAAAAACTTTTGTGACTTTTATATAAATAACAACACAA
Organism: Atta cephalotes; assembly: GCF_000143395.1. Classification (NCBI taxonomy): domain Eukaryota; kingdom Metazoa; phylum Arthropoda; class Insecta; order Hymenoptera; family Formicidae; genus Atta; species Atta cephalotes. Next base: position 614,284 of record NW_012130096.1, read on the forward strand.
AAGATTGAATCCATAGACGTTGCTCAAGATTCGAGATTGTCTTAAGCTAAGGCTTAAGATGTCATGAATCAATCAGAGAGTCGTATTAGCATCTTAAGATATTACTTAAAATTGTCTTGAGATTAAGAACGGACTATGGATTTCGGCCAAACTTTTGCGTTCGTTATTCGATATTCATTCGCTAAGTAAAGTATATATAATACATAGTATATACATAGCTTTAGATTGCCAACGTTTCGTGAACATTGCAGTTTACTTAACCAGAATGAGTAGTAGCCTACAGAATCAGTCTGATATTTTATGTGTCATAATTAGTGTTATAATGATAAACTTTTTAAGTTTGTCTTGATAATTGGCTGTATTCAGATCAGAAAAATATAAGAACCTGCAACTAATTAATAGGCTTTATCATACGTCACATGAATATTAATTTCGGACTATTCTTTTCCCCTGATGAAGTGAACTGTATTGTTCATAAAACGTTGACATTCTGATAGTTGTTCAGCAGAAATTAATTTATTAGTAAGCGCTCAATCTTTAATATTATAAGTTCTTGCCTTTAGTTCTTTGCTGCAATTTAAGTGCAAAAATGATATTTAAAAAATCACTGAACAGTTTTATTTGCTTAAACGCAGCCAATTAATCTAAATATGGAAATAACATATAGCTTCTTTATTCAACTTAATACAGATACAATCTTGTATTAGCTATTCTTTTTAACTGGATTTCTATATGGTTCATCTTTTTATGGGGAGAAAAGAAAGAAAGTGAATCATGTAAAAAGTTCAACTTAAAAAAACAAGCTCATTATGTTTACGGATAGAATTATTCAGAGTTTTTTCTAATGCATGGAAGAAAAGATATTATTAAGGAGAATGAATTGTAATTAAAAATTCTGCCGATTAAATTATAGATGCCAATAAAGTTAGTCAGAGTTTGGCCCAAGTTCTCCTGAAATATCCTATTTAAAGTAATTATTTCTTTAATCATGTTTGATGGAACACTAGATCATTTTAGAGATACTTCTATATGTATGTCTTCTTTAATAAATCCATTTTAATTTATCTACTTTATAATGAATGTCAGCTAAATGGAATAATGTTCTCATGGTCCATAAGAGTATTGCAATCAGTTGCTGAAATTAGCTTCGTTTTTGACAAATGTTAGAATTAATGTGTAACTCGAAGATTTTTAAATTATTTTTCTTCTTTTTTTTCTTTCTTCATCTTTTTTACTTTTTTCTCTGTAAATCACGAATCGGTTAGACGTGAATATCTATTATGTCTTTTCAGAGAACAAACGTAAATCTGATGACAATTTGGAAAATTCCACAGCTAAGACTAAAAGAATGGAAACGAAGTTGCGTTGCACTGACTTGATTGTACTTGGTTTACCATGGAAAACAACCGAACAGAATTTGCGTGAATATTTCGAAACGTTTGGTGAAGTTTTAATGGCACAGGTAAGTTTCCGCGTTTACTGAAGTTTGCACTTGGACATAGAAACACGAAGGAATCTTGTGTTTCGTTACACTAATAATGTATTTAACTTTACTGATCCATTAGATAAATAAGAAAGTCATATTATAATAACTCTTTAAGTATAATAGAAATATATTTTTAAAACAATGATAATAACTAACTTGGAAAAAATAAATTAATAAATAAATTAATAAATAATAAATTAATAAATAATAGTAGTAATGAACAGTAATAAATAAATTTAATTAGATAAATGTTTATAATGCATTATATATTGGTAATGTACTTCTAATAAATACAAATAATAAGTATAAATAATAAAATGCAGAATATTTTATTCATATAAGTAAAATGTTGTACGCTCTGACTATGAAAGATTACTTTCGCCGTAGGTAAAAAAAGATGCAAAATCCGGTCAAAGCAAAGGATTTGGCTTTATTCGATTTGGAAGTTATGAGTCGCAATTGAGATGCCTTGCTCAACGTCATATGATAGATGGCAGATGGTGCGATGTCAAGGTTCCTAACAGTAAGGTAAGAACATAACTCATACTTGCAAATCCTATAATTCTTTCTGCTACTTTTTTATCGCTTTCTTGAATGTATAAGAAAAGGTCTTAAAGGTGTTAAATCGGTGCAATGCACATTTAAGACACTTAGGAGCGAATAAATCATTCCAAAAGCAATAGGAGATATCTAAAGAAAATTTCATATTTTTGCCAGAAATTGTAAAATATTGCATTCTTTGTATACACTTTTCTAACATCTTTATTCAATTATTAATGAAATTCACATATTCTGTTACTGAAGATTTTATATCATTGAATAATAAAAGATACAACACAGCATTAATATTAATAATCAATTATTGATTATATTACATTCAATGTTTTAAAATAATTTAAAAATAACAGTATATTAAACAAATATTAAATGATACAAGAATTCAGATTTATATATTTATATTTAGATATATTTATATATTTATATATATATATATATATATATATATATATATATGTTGTGTTATTAAATAGATGCTTTGTATTGTTTCTGAAATGATATATTCTCTCTCTTTTAATTACACTTGCTTTCAATCTGTACATATTTTCGAAAAAAAAGTTATATAGCAAAATTTATGATTAAGTTACCATAATATTACATTTTATAACTTTAGCAAGATTATCTCTTCTTTATATCTTATAAATTAAATTTGATCTAATTAAATGTATGATTATTATATTTTATTTATTATTATGTTATTTTATTTTTTTTTTAATTTTACTATTATTCTTTTTATTATTAATTGATTTTTGCTGTTGCCTGTATTATGTAATTGAACATATAAACATGCAAACTGCATTAATTTTATCTTTATTTTGTTGACTGATAAATGCTAACTTGTTTTTAAAATTGTTTCTTTCATATTAAGACTTCTGAGTAGTCAGCATGCGATTCAAAAGCAGTCGATGGCCTGGCGAAATATCGCGAAATCGGTAGCCCCATAACACAAGCACGAGTCCATGTACTCTCGGCGCGCCGAAAGCAAACACATGTACGTGGGCTCGTGCTTCTGTGTGTGTTATAGCGCCTCGCCACGATAAATGACTGAACTTATAAGCGTGGAAAAGTGACATTTTGACGACGAAATTTATGCTGCAAGCCATTTCGTTATTATTTGCTTAATTGTGAAAATGTGACATATCTCGTACTTATGAAAGGCCTAAAAATGGACAAAAACTATAGTTATCCTGGAACTTTATACGTAAAAGCGTATATTTTATTCATTTCAACAGTTGTTCAAACCGTGTATTTCTGCTCAAAATTAGGTTCACTTTACCTTTTATGATCATTTACTGACTAAGGAAGAAAAGAACATTTTCTGCCCATTTGTTTACAGGTATTTTAAAGCAATTTCGTTATTTAGATTTCCAAATTGTTTTTATTTACAAATGGCTTGCAATATAAATTTACGTGTCATTCCTCGCTTCTGATGTCACGATTCCAATATGGCCGCAACTACTTAGGAGCCTTAATCTTACAAGGGAATCACATGAAGTATTACATTCTGATATTAATAAAACTTTGTATACATGAAATGTATATATTACATGAAAAGATGAATTTAGAAAATATTTGTTGCAGCGGAAAAACAATTTGAAGAGTGAATTCACTCCTTATAAAGAACGTGGATTTTAGTTTTTTTCGTTCTTAAAAGCTATTCGACATATCAAAAAATGTTTTATACAAAATTTTTACAATAAAATCGCTTCTGTTTAGCCATGTCAATAATATTTTTAAAAATAAAATTTTATTTAAAAAATGGTTTATTAAAAATATTATTTATTAAAAATATTATTGACATAAATAAATAGAGGTATATTTTATATAAAACATTTTTTGATATTTCAAATAGTTTTTGAGGTATAACTGAAAACAGCTCTTTACCATAAGAGGATTTTACCTCTTCATACCATTCTTCCGCAACAGACATTTTCTAAATTAATTTTTTTATATAATCTATTGTACATATATATATATATATATACAAAGTTTCATAAAAATCAGAATTTATCATTTTGTGTAAGGTTGCCTTGTTAAAGAGGAAAATTTAAAAAATTAAAAAACACTTGAGATAGAATAGAAAGTAATATCTAACTTTCTAATATACCGGGTGTTTATACATCCCTTTTATCTCGGAAACAGAGCATTTTAGAAAAAATGTTTCAGACAAAAGTTGTATGATTTCGAAATATACATAAGGTGGTGTCATTGATTTTGACCTTGAACAATCGTTTGAAAATCATGAAGGTTGCATTGATTTTTCCAAATGATACACCCTATTGTTCATTGCATTTCTTGTAGCTTGTCTCGAAAGCTTTCCAAAACATTATAATCAATTATTTTTTTATTAAAAACTTTCTGAGTTATAAGACTTGAAAATTTCAACGTTTTAACAAAATACAAAATATCTTGTAAAACAATAATCTCTAATGGCCTTGATTTTGATAAATCTTATCCAGGACATGATCCTGAACAACATTCAAGAGATTTTAAACCATCGGACACACATTGCGTAATACTAATGCCGGCGGTAGTATAATTTTTAAGTCTCATAACTTAAAAAGTTCTTAATAAAAAAAATATTTGATTATAGTGTTTTGGAAAGCTTTCAAGCTACAAGAATATGCAATGAAAAATCAATTTTAACCTTCATGACTTTCAAACGATTATTCAAGCTCAAATCAATGACCATTTTATGTATATCATAAAATTTTGTCTGAAACGTTTTTTTCTAAAATGCTTTCAGAATCGCCACAGAAAAACATGAAAAACCAGGAAAAGTCAGGGAAATTGAAATTGGTCATGAAAAAAACTTGGAAAAGTCAAGGAAAAATAAGAGGAATTTTGAACTTTACTCACAATCCCATTAACTGCTCCTATTTTAAATAATTTTCATAGTTTTTAAATCTGTATATATTATAATTATTATCTATATATATTAATTTTCATAGTTTTTTATATCTAACGTTTATAGTCAAATATGTTAAAAACTTGTGCACTTTAAACGATTTTTAAAATATAATTAAAATTTATATTTTATTTAGTTATTTTATTTAATCGCTTTTTTCGTCATAATTGCATTGTTTTTTTCCAATACTAATTTTTTATTTTTTATTGGCTTAAATTTGCTCCTAAAATTTTATTATGCTACTGAGCTTTTTTTGCGATTTTAATAATATAAACCAGCTTTCTTACAATACTTGATTCTAAATATTAAAATTTTTTACATATTTTTATATTGGTCATGGAAATTTTCCATTTTTGTCTGAAAAACCTTGAAAAGCCAGGGAATTTTTAAATTTATTTTTTGTAGCCTTGGCTCTGTTTCCGTGATAGAAGATATATGGATGATCTCAGACACTCGGTATAAGGCAAATTTTTTCTCATTTCGATTGTAAAAAATCTTTATGTATCTAAGATTATGTATTCTAAGATATGTACAGATATGAACACACGTGTAATATTTCAAGTAAAAGATGAAATGTCGTGTGAGAGACAATCGGCTAAAATTGATAAGAGCTTACAACTGTGGATATGGATAATACCTTATCTTTCTGTCTATTTCCATTTTATCACATAATGCTTTAAGCGAATATTTTCTCATATTCCTTGAATATGTTATTTTTATGTATATGAGACGTATTTTGCTGTGTGGTATAAATAGGTGAATGTGCGAACGGCTATAAGTGGTGGAATTATATAGAAAGAATGCAAAATGTCTGTATGTACGAATGTATGTTTATACGAGTGTGGTGCGTGAGCCATGGAGAGAGCGACGTTAACGGTGTGCTTGCGTGAACATGTAAATAATATAGTATGTTTGTGTCTCTAAAACGGTATGAGATCTCTTTAAGAGAGTGATTAATAGTCCTGTGTCAGAGGCATTGCAATGGAGAGAGAAATGATTCGATAAAAACATATCCAATTTAACAAATCTTAACGCGTCGTGTGTTATCTTTCTCAAGATTTCTTAAAAGTGGCCGAAGCTTTCGTAAGCCTCGATCACTTCAAATAAGAAAAAAAATCCTCATACTACCTATCTCGAAATATCTTTACATTGATAAAAATTAAAATAATCGCTAAATTGCGTTAACATCCCAAGTACGCGTGAATGAGAATAATTATGAGGAATGTGTCGCGCATTGAGAGAGAGAATAATTGAAGGAAAAGATCAATATTTTCGTTTTTGAGCGCGCATATCTTCTTTCTGGATATATCAAATATTGTAACGGATATGATTTTGTGTGTTGAAGAATGTAAATGCAAGACCTCGCAATCGCGTATGTGGAGTATGTCTCATGTCCATTTCTATCAATATAATTTAATTTTAATCTCAGTTTAATTTACTCTTTCTGATTTTTAGAACTAGAAGAAGATAAAAAGCAAGTTAAACCGAGATTAAAGTTAATCTACGTTGGTAGAAATGGACATCAGCCGTGAACCAATTTCTTAGATCCGAGAATCTCTTCGCGCGAGCTACCGTAATACGATGCTTCTGACCAATTTTGTGAGATTCGCGATGCGTCGTTACGATACGAGTAACGCTCTAAAGTCTCTCCAGAACGTGTGAGGTCACGTGGAAAAAATCTTGGCGAGGCGATTCTAGAAAGAATGCATAATCATGAATGAAAAACTCGCGAATGAATGGTGTAATAGTTCATGACGTGTCACGTTTCGCGGAATAGATTCTGCGCTGCGAAATCATTTACGTTCGCGTGTTCCACTGGCAGGGTATCAACACGTATTCGAATACTGTAAAATAGAATAATTTTGATTCAAAATCGAGATAACTTTGATTCAAATTTTAATGTCCAGATAGCATATGTCAAAATCAAAACATAGACCGGTAATTATGGTTGGTTCTTATTTCAAGACTATTTTAAGCTAATATATTAATACGTTAATATCTTAAGATGCTTATATAATTGTCTTGTTTATGATAATATAATAATATAATATAATAAAACTGTACTTATATAATTGGTCTTAATAAACATAACGGTCTAACATTCTATAATGAACCGTTACTTAGCCCAAGTCTTAAATCATAAGAAATTGATCAATCACAATCGAATATGAGAAGAATCAACTATTGGCCGATATTCATAATCTGTTTTTATTTTAAGACTGAAATAATATTTTAAAATCTCGTCTTTTTGATTGGTTTGGATTCATGACATCTTGAGATTGGACTTAAGATAGTCTTAAATATAAGAATCAACTGTGAATGATCAATTTCTAAATGGCTTTCTACAATAAGTCATTAGTCATCGTTCACATCTTACTAGAAGTAAGTCAGAATTATAAGTCATAAATCTTAGGAAACTTATATTCAAAATAAATCGTATTAGATCATTACGTTACAATATTTTAACTAATCTAAAGGAATATAGTTTTCAGGCAAATAATATATGATTGGCTAGTCATAACGTAATCTAAATTTTAAATTATAAGAAATGGAATTTGTTCATCTCCACGCAGTCATTGATTACTCACTTATTGTTGCCTTATGACACTGGCTCGCTTACAACTCGCTCTTTTGATCTATTAACAGCTTATTGTAGAAAGCCTATAAGAATCGACTATGAATACTGCCATATAATCTACTAGCATAAGACATCTTAAAGATGTTTTAATATTTATATGATTAGACATTCGTGCTGTCTAGACTTTTTTTTTCTTTTTTTTCTTTTTTCTTTTTTTTTTTTGTTTTTATTTATTAGTAAGTTCGTCCCGTAGTCGGACTAAATTATCTCTTAGTTTAACGTAAATTATTGA
>NW_012130096.1:622495-635166 GCF_000143395.1 Atta cephalotes
TACTTACTACTACTACTTACTTACTTACTACTTACTACTACTACTACTACTACTACTACTACTATACTATATATATATATATATATATATATATATATATATATATATATATATATATATATATATATATATATATATATATATATTTTNTTNTNTNTNTTNTTTTTTTTTTTTTCTTTTTTTTTTTTTTTTTGATGAAAGTTGTCCCGACTGGGCCAAATTATCTCATTTTACGGTAAATAATTTGAGATGTGTGCCGCGTTGTTACGGAGCGTTGAGCGGAGCGAATGCGATGTATGCTTCAGCATTACGATCAAGTCTGTATGTGATTGTCGAGGGCTGGTGTAATCTGGTTGCAGAATATTGATGGATTAATGATGGCACGTCAGTATGATACGGGTAAGCACGGTAACGAGTGCTACCGACCTATACCGGTGCACACACCGAGTAGTCGCCGAGTGCCGGCGTCGAAGCCGTACGTAGCCAACGTAAACTCGTCATCCGAGGCCACTGCTCCACCCCCGAGCGCGCCACCCCCGAGATACGATTCGGAATATGATTACAAAACCACTCACTACCCGTCATATCCCCCGAATTATCCTTACGACGATAACAAGTACAAGTATGAAAGCGGTAGCGGCGGCGGTGGCGGTGGCAGTGGTGGTGGTGGCGGTCAGCAGCAGGCCGCCTACAACTCCTACAACGAGAAGCCAACCTACGCCGGCTACGAGGACCCCGCCGCCTATGATTCTCGTGGCTACATGCCGCCACCGCATGCAAACGTCGCCGCGGTGCCCACTAATCCCCCGTATCCCTCCGATGCGGAATATGGATCGCGGTACTACAGCGAGGGACGTGCCGTCTATCCAGCTGACAATTGTCCGGAGCAGTACGACAAGGGCAGGTACAGCAATTACGGGTATGACCAAAGGTGCTACTATGACCAGGCTGACGGCCGTTATGCCGTCGCTGCAGTTGACTGCAGGTACGAAGTGCGTTATTCAGATGGGAGACACCCAGACAGCCGGCATTTGCCGGTCGATCCTAGCCGGGAAGCAGATTGTCGATACGTAGACAGTCGTGAAATGGACAGAAGGTACGTCGACAGTAGGGAACCAATAGATGGCAGGTACGCGATTGATAACCGCGAGGTCGACAGCCGCTATGCCGCCACGTCAGACGGTCGCGATCTAGTCGACGGTAGATACGCTGATCCATCGAGATACCCGGCGAAGGAGAACTATTATGATCGCTATTACAAACATCGGCCATCGAGGGATCACCACGTCGCGGATACGTCAAGATACTGAAGAGGAAAATTATCGTAATTACAATCAATCATGTTTTAATGGGAATAGTAGACTGTATATATGTCGACTCGCGACGATGATCTTTTCTCCCAAGATTCAGATTGCACATTCCACGTATCTACAAGCGCATATTATATCACGCATCTACAAGCACTACGAATGTTAATATTATTGTTATGTATTATTCTCAACGTGTTATTTTGGCGGATTTCTTTGATATACAAATTCGTACATAAAATGCGTTGAAAATTTGTGTGAATGAATGTTGGAAAGTATTCAGTATGTGGATGCGCGGTTTATTAAAATCAGAAATATTTACTTTATACAATTTTATATAAATGCACGTAAAATATTGCTTATTTTAATTGAGTACTTATTAACATTTGACTTATCAAACACTTTTTTACCGCTGCGTTCATGTCGCACACAAAAGGCAGTTAATATTTTTTAGAGAGGCAAGAGATGAAATCTCTGATGATTATTTTGCTGATTTTTGTCTCGTATTATTTTGAATTTTATTAATTTAATATTATTCTGATAAAAATATATTAAAAATTGATCATGAATTATTTTAGAAATACCGAAAATAATTAAAAAGATGCGTGGTATAATTTTTGAAAAATTATAAATTTTAAATACATAAATATATATTGTACATTGTATTTTGTTCAAGCAATATGTCAAGCACACATGCATTTAATTTCATGATCTAAATTATCTGTATTTTAAAAATCGCAGTTCAAACATTTATTTAAGACAAAGATATATATATAATAATATATTGTACAGATTATATAAATTTTTTTAGAAAATAATTGTAATAATTTTAAAAGACAATATTTTTTTTATACCAATTAACTCATCTCATTCTGTATATTAAATTGAAAAATTAATAAAATGTTCATATTTTATATCAAGATTTGAATAAAACATAAGATCAATATGAAATATAAAATGTTTTTGTAATTACAAATAGCTTATATGGAAACTGATTAAAGAAATGGTATTATGTATAAAAAAAAATAGAATTTATTTTTGAAATAGTATTATGTAAGAAAAATAATACGGTACGTTTAAAAATATATCTTAAAGCATTTAATAAAAAAATTACATATTTCTCCTTCAAAATTATGAGGTTCTTATTGAAAATATTTCTCGATAATTGTATGCACAATAAAGAGATAATTTAGATCTTAAAAGTAAATAATCGATTGAGTTAACAAAGAAAAAGTATTTATATATATATTCCCATTAATTCATGGTGTTTGTTAAATATAACAGATATGTTGTCTAATGGTAGAAATAATTAGTCTGAAATATAACTGTTCACATTTTATCAGATACGTACTTATTCAAATCAAGGCAGTGTAATGTAGCATGAGATTTTCTACATTGTGAATATAAAGAAACAGACATTGTACAGATTGATGCATGGATTTCAAGTGGTCATAGTGTTTAAGTGTTCATTATATAACATATGTGGATTTACATATAAATCGAGCCAGCCGGCGTCTTTTCTTGAACCGATAGATATAAAAAATATTTAAGAATTTTCTATATAAAACTTGACGTTTAGTGCAGATTAATTGCAATCGACGGAATGTTAGAGTACTAAGCTGGAAGCGAGAAGTTTCATACTGCGTCTCTACGGAACATTGATTGTGTGTAATATGCATGTGATACACTCGATGTAAATTATAATGTATCTATGTTACGTATTGCCATTCTCTTGATGAACGCTACACGCCTTGCAGAGCGATTTCTACCGCCGGCGGTATTGTGAGTAATGTGCACTGTACGCAAGTTTTACTTGGATACCCGTGTAAACCTCGTACATATTTGATATAACATTTTTTTAGGAAGGAATGATACAGCAAGTTCCCTGCAAGGTTTTCGTCGGCCGCTGCACAGAAGATCTAACCGCGGACGATCTACGAGAATATTTCTCCAAATTTGGCGAAGTCACGGACGTTTTCATCCCGAAACCTTTCCGCGCATTCTCGTTTGTCACTTTCTTAGATCCTGAGGTCGCTCAGTCGCTCTGTGGCGAAGATCATATTATCAAGGGTGTCTCGGTACACGTCTCGAATGCCGCGCCCAAGTCCGAGGGAAACAATAAAAATTTTAATAATCAAGTTAACTCGAACATGAGGGGCGGCAGGGGCGCGCCGGGACCCGTCGATAATAACGTCCAGGGCAATTATCAGGGTAACCGTTATATGGGCCATTCGGGCAACAATATGGGCCCGAATGGCTGGAATAATCCGGGAAATCGCGGTAATCTCGACATGCCAAATCTACAAGCCCTTGGTATCACCGGTCAAAACAACGGTGGTGGTGGTGGAGGCGGTATGTCGAATCCGCTGGCGATGGGTGGTCTGAATCTATCTGCGTTGCCGGTCAATCCGGCATTGGTGGCCGCCGCTCTGAACCAGGCGTCCTGGGGTCTGATCGGTAATCTGCAGAACCAGGGAAACGACCAGGGTTATTCGAACCAGCCGGGCCCACCGGGCCAGCCGCCCTCCGGTAACAATAGTATTGGTAACAGTGGCAATTCTGGCTTTCTCAGCTGGATGAACCAAGGCGGCGGCGATGGTAATACTGGTAATCCCGGCACCGGCGGCCCCGGGCCGAATAACCCGAACGCGTCCCAGGGCGCCTGGCAGAATCACCCGGGTCAGCGCGACCAGAAGTCGAATACCTTTCTCAAGTACGAGTAAATTCAACCGGGGCCGTGGGTCTACTCGTAAAACCAAACGGATCCTCTATCCACGGGTCCCGATGCAACAACCATAACGAACGGTGGTAATTGATGAGATCAATGTTTTTCAAAAGCTCGTCGACCTCAGAAAAAGAAAAAGACCTAGAGCCTATAGTACGTTGACGTTTTTTCTAATGTTTTGCACTAATCACCACTGCGTGTATTATAATATTTCAAGACCTTACCCTCTCTTATTGGTTTGACAAATTAGCACAATTCCGTTCGTTTAGGTTTACATCAATTGTAGACGGATAGCTTCGATCATTCGAATATATGTGCGCGATTTTTGTGTCACTCTCTGATGTGAGCATCCGATGAATAGTGGCATGAATAAAATCAATACGTATGAAGTTGATGTGTGAGCAGCTTAGCTGTACAATGATAAGATTGCACGGTCGAATACATTTATTGCTTAGCATAATAATTGGTAAACGTGTAATTTACATGTACAAAGATACCTGATGAGATCTGAGTCCCAAGAAGACTTCAGCTACTTCATTTAGTCTGGATCAATAAGTGTTTTAAGCCTTAAACTATAAAAAATGGATGAATCGCAGTCGATTGTTCTCCTCGCATTCGACTGTAATTGATCAATCTTTTACGATTTCAGGCTTAGAATACTTATTGTAGATCCGTACTTATTAAACCCAGTGAAATGTGTACCAAAACAATCTTACTAAAAAAAAAAAACTGCCACATGAAATCCTTTCGCACATTCTCATTTGTTATTTGCTTAGATTCCGAGATCGCTCAGTCGCTCTGCAGCAAAGATAATGTGTGTCTCAGTACATTTTTTAAATCGCGACAAAGTCCAAGGAAACAACAACAATTTTAATAATCAAGTGAACTTGGATGAGGGGCGAAACGATCACATAGGAAATAATTATAGTTACATATAATTGCATCTACATCGTTTTTCCATTTTATTTAAGTATACATTTTCTCGACGAGCAATTATTAAATTATTGGAAAATCGGAAATAGCTAAAGTCTTTTTTTGTCACAAATCTCTTTAATAGAGGGGGCTTTAATAAATACTTACTTAATAGTGTTTATTGAGATATTCTGGCTTTCTCTAACTATAACTACATTTTTTTATTTAATTATAATTAAATTTTGTCTCCTTGTCTACATCAAAAATTTAATGTAGGAGGAGACTAGATTGATCACCTTAGTTATGAGAACTAAATTAGTTTGTAACTAAAGCGATCGATCGAATGGGTGCAATGTGGTAATAGATGGTACCCGTGAGACCAAAGCCAATTATATAATTTGTTGTAACGAATCGAGAGCCGCGCCGAATTGCTAGACGTTTTTTGTAAAAAGCGTAATGTAATACAATGTATAACTTGCCATCGCGTTTTCAAGCTGTTTAGAATATTCCATTTTCTTGCGCATTACTTTTTAACGACAGATTCCTTATTTATTTTAGAATCATAATTTTTCCTTGATATATTCCAGAGATCTAGATTTGCGAATTTTACTGCTGCGGGAATAGACAGTTGCATTCGAATCAGGATACTTTACTTAAAGCTCCGCAGTCATTTCTGATATTTTTATCTTCCTTATAACATCCTTTAGCAAAATGTTTGGGAAGCAACTTTATTTTGTAATTCTATATAATATATTCACCATTAGAGTGAAATATCATTGCGTTATTTTGAAGAAATCTGTTTCCAAATATTAAATAACAAATAAAATGAATAAATGTAAAATGTAATGAACTGAGTAAGAATTATGAAGAAAAAGATACATTTTCATGTAGAGAAATAATTGGAATTAAAATCGAAAATTAGTATTTTAGGCATTAAGTGGATCGAAATTTTTTTGTGTGGTATCTTTGAAATAACATCTTATTCTATTTTGCAGCATTCTTTATCTGCGAAAAAAATTTCCAAAATGTTAAGATTTTTAGAAGGAGCGTACAAATTGCGAATGATATGATTGCCTGAGAGAGAATGTATGTATGAATCAGAATAGCTCGCAACATAGAGAACACTTGATCGTAGCTATCCGTATTGTATATTATTATCGATTTGAACTTATGTTTCAAATATCTAAAATGTAACACATAAATATAGCTTATTATGTGAGAATTTTACATTAGTGTGCAGGTGTGTCAAAATTATTGATCGATTGTGTGTGAAAGAAAATCGTTTGAATTGTTTGATCAGATTTTTCCATTTTAATTGAGTGATTTGAAAAAAAAGGAAGAGAACCTGTTTAGATGTCTTATATGTCTGTGTATAATGTGTCATTTGAATGAAATATCCTTAATGAAAAGACTTTCGAACTGTTTCCTGATTGAACGATAATGAAAAAGATAGCTTTACTGGTCGAGAGTATTTATTTTTCAAAGAAAGAAAGAAAGAAAAAGAAAGAGTCATAGCATGAGGAAGGATGCAATTCACATTTCACAATTATAGTCAATAACTTTAACATACGAAATAGCGTCGCAGTTAAACTTAAAGACCGCATTTGACACCGCGATATCACTGTATACCACGTTAAAAGAATTATTTAGATCAACTATTTCAGAGAGTACACTAATTATCTCTTATGAGTATATTAATTGAAAGAATAAAAAAATATATAATCCTTCTATATAAGAGATGTATGTACTGTTGTGCTTTTTATTTTATCGTACAGTGATTTTTCATCAGTTTCCTTCTTTTGAACGCGAGATATTACTTAATATACAATTCTAATGATAATACTCTCTCACTCTTTCTCTCTCATTAGCGTGAATTCTCGTCGATATACGTGTCGTATATAGATGAGAAAAGTCTCCTCTAACTTTGAGAATGTCAAACTGGATTGCTCGATAAGCACATGTGTGTATGACGGTTGAATGTATTTGTTAATGGTCGTCTAAGAACTACAGGCGTGAGTTTTTATTACTAGCAAAAGTGATAATGTCGTTTGTTTAGAGCACTGAGAACGCGTGTACTTGGCGGAGCGAGATGAAGAAATGAGATGACTGAGTAATATAATACATAAGACGAACGGGGGAATACTGCGGTATTAGATGAGAATGAGCAAAGTCGTCCAGTATGTATCTGATATATATGTAGATCGAGAGGAGATTGTTTATATACGTAGTGTATGTAAAAAAACTAAATTATATACACACACACACACACACACACACACACACATACACACACACAAACACACATTTCAACGAGGAGAGATAAACGATGTAGAGTTGGTTGATTGCGCATTCTGCCACGCTATTAAGTCTATAAATTGTTAAATCGATCTACATAAAAGCTGTGGTTTAAGACAACTTTTAACAGACACTGGAACCGTACCAAGCTTGTCACTGAGGCACGAATGTTCGCGCTTTAATTTCCGTAATGTCTGAAGATATTTTCAGGGAAAACGTAGTTCCTTACAATATGAGAAGTAAAAAAAAGTAGGATAAAATAAAATAACTTGTATAAGAGCCATAAGAGGTAAAATAAAATTGTTGATGAATGACTGTACAATGAATAATAGTTGATCAGCTCGAACATTCGTGCGTGAGTCGTCGCGATTATAGATCTACGTGGTCTGACAATTATGTTTATAGATGCAAACATTTCTTTCTGTTATCATCTAGACAATGTTGGGAACACATTAGATATGCATTCTTTTATCTTTTTGCTATACTTAACATAAGTTTCATTTTAACAATGAACCTTAATGAAGCTTATGAACAATATACTGAATAATCATTGTTGCAATTATTTAGCAAAATAGAATCAATGTTTTCTTTAAAAAAAATAAGAAAAAAATTGCGTGTAAATGTCGTTAAATAAGATCATATTTAAAAAAATAAAATACATATAATTTACTTAAAAAAAAACTTGAGTATTTTTATCTTGTTTATTAAACAAATAAATTGTGTTCATATGTTTGTATTGTGTTGTATTCGTATATATATTGTATGTATTTTTAAGTGAATTTTGCCTATGAATTTAATTGTCAGGCTACATATTTCAAATCGTTTGAAATAGCGATGCCTACGACACTATTGGCATCTTCTCGTTCCTGAATCAGTGAATTTTTTTTCGCGCGGGATGAGAGTGCTCACTGCTCAAAGGATGCCTTGCAAAACGATTTGGAAGTGATCTACGAAATATGTAAATACGGATTGATATAAAGCAATTTTAATATCGCTCATAAAATGTAAACGAATTTTATTGTAGAATTAGCTGCGCTCTGTAAATCGCTCGATATTGTTGTGTCCTGAGAGAGGGAGAGAGAGGAAATGAGATGAGGTTGCGTGACGAATCCGAGATTCGTGTGTCATGAAACGTTGTCGTGTGAGAATGTTGATTTTGATCCGTCGATTTCGCGGCTGTTAGAGGGAATTCGAGCCGCGTCGTGGAAGAGCGCGCGGTGAGGAGACCGTGATTCCGGCATTCTTTTACACTTTTGAGATACTTCGAGATATACAGACGAATGTGAATTGAGATTACCGTGGATTTTTTACGTGTATGAGAATGATCTCATGATTTTTGCGCGTACCACAATCCTGTCGAGCAAAAGAGAAAAGCGTCCTCCTGTCCACAGCAATATGCTGCGCGAAAATCTTGTAGATGTGAAATATTAGACGATGGCATTACATTTCCCAATTCGTGCCGACGGTTTTGTCGTGAAATTGTAAAGCGTTTCCCGAGTTCGTCGAGTTGATGCGAGAATACTCAATGCTCTCCGTAACGTTCTCCGTTGATTGTAGTGTATGTTAAATTATGCCGAGAATAAAAGACCCAAGCATCGTGGGGTACCATAGATTCCTTTAAATGCGAATCAGCGATGCACAATTACACATCTGCTGGCTTATTCCAGAATTGGTAGACGACGGATATGCTTGTAAAATTTACTCCTCAGTCGCTTACGTGCTAATATTTTAGACTATAATAAAATCATGATTAGTTTCTATAAGCTAGTAAAAATAAATCATATTTTGCAGTTTAATGATGTTTTCCAGAAAGAGACAGTGATTATAACAGTCGTGATTATGTCACCTTTGTTTAACATTGACCGATACAAGGATGTGATGATTTCTGTATTATATTGTGACATCTTTGTTTCTTGCTGGAAAACATCTTTAAATTTCAGAGATAAGAATGAATGAAATCATCAATTGTTAGATTTCAAGTAGATTTTCTTTAACAGAATTAAATATTGAAACTGAGATTTTAATTTTTGTTTTTGCCTAGCGTTGTGAAGAACGATAAGATCAGTAATATTTTTTTCGCACCAATTCTGGGACAGCCAGGGCCTGTATTCTGTACACACTTGCCGACAGTTGTTGGTGTCGTTATATGTCGTTGCGAAAATATTTTACATGGCACAAAAACGACACATGACGACACTAGCAATTGTCGGTTGGTGTGTACAGAATACAGGTCTAGGATATCCGATTAGTTAAAATTATTACAAAATCAATGTTTTAATTAGAGATGCACCGGATATCTGATAATTTTTCCCGGTGCATCTCTAATTTTAATACAATATATGTCCTCGAACATGAAAAAATATTTAATTTGTCCTGCATAATCTGATATAATTCGTAGCAAAAACTCTCGAGATTTGCGTGTATAAAGTTTCTAATTCTTTTACGACTTTGTTCACTTTATCGACTTTGTTAAGTAGCAGGTCGCGCATTTAATTAAAAGCGACAGATTTAGGGCGATACATTTATAATTGTAAAACTGTAAAATGCGAGTGGGAGAGTTTGAAAGGTAACATGACAGAGCCGCCGGTAGCCGGCCTTCCGGCGATGGCTGAATGAAGACGATGACTGAAGGTAAACGTAAGACTACGGAAACGTCCGCTGATCCTCGAAACAGGTGATTACGATCTGACATTATTTCTCTTTCATGATGCCTCACCATCATCAGCGATCAAATAGAATAATCATCTTCATCAACACTTTGGCTTCCGCAATTTTCGAAAAATTAATTTTCGTCTACCGATTTTTTAAATATTTTTTTCTAAATCATCATCATCTGCGCGTTTGCCATATTCGCAATATTTTCTTCCTAAAACAGAAAAGAGATTTCGCTAGTTGCATACATCTTTTGGAACTTGGCCCTTCTTTCGAATGCTTCGCGTATTCTCTTCTGTAAGAATTTTTATTGAAATGGGATTTCTTGTTAAAAAAGAAGCAAAATAATGTGATAAATGCCAATTGACTGGTATTTATCAAATTATTTTCTTTCTGAAAGATGCCGTATTTGTTTCTGAAATATTCATTGTTAATAAATAAATTTCAAAGAATGTCAGACGCTGATTTTTCTCAATTTTTGTACAGTTTCTTCAAGGTATGAAGAAATCTGTTACCAATTTTAGCTTAAATTGAATCTTTCAATTAAGAAAAAAATGTTTGTTTTATATGCAAATACCCGATTTTACACATTTAAAGCATGTTTAAAGTTTTTTTGCAAATGGAATTGTTTTCTTAACTATTATTAACTATTATTATTTTAGTGTTTTGTGTCAAGCTTTAAAAAATCGAATATAGACTCATTCTTAAAAAATACTGCTTTAACATATGTAAAATCAGATATTTGTATAAAATAAAAAGTTTTTTAAATGAAAGACTCAATTTAAGCTAAAATTAATAACAAATTTCTTCATACTCGTCAAACATAAATAACTGTAAAAAATTTTATCTTTGAGAAGAATTAGCGTCCGACGTTCCCTGAGATTTACTTGTAAGCTTTCTTGAGAATCTCTATGATATGACAATTTTTTTGTATAATTTAGTCGATGGTTTTGAAATTCATGATCTTTTTCGTTCTCTAGAAGAATGAAAAACCGATGAGGAATTCCCCGCGTTTGTTAATTTGGTGCTGTTGCTTCGCTAAACAAGTTCTGTCTCTCGTGCAAAGTTACACGCGATTCATTGCTTCTTTTAACGTTTTGAAAACACATTTTGCCATAACACGCGTATACAATCCGCGGCCAGTTAACAATCCTCACAGATATCACCAAGCGGATGAGATTGCAGGCACACTTTTCGCGCGTTCGCTATCTTAGAGTGCGTTCCATTTCACGTATTATGCTTATGATGTACTATCGTTTTATCATTTATATTCTTTAATATTTGGTGAACGATAAAGATAAAATAATGCATCATGCACATCATGCGTGAAACGGAAAGCACCCTTAGTCGCGACCCACGTGTGAGAGCCATGGAGCTGAGGTACCAACGAGATTTCGGGAAACGTGAGTCTCTGTTCTCTCTATTTGAAAAAAAAGAAAAACCCAATTACACACATACACTATGGCAGTGTTTATCCCATTTTCTCGTCCATCCTGGAGTAGGACCAGCTGTCGAGAGGCTTGGAAGCTTCCAGAGAGTTGGAATGTTAGTACTCTTAGTAGTTAGTTTGGTCCCTTCCCTCGAGTACCCGGTGAACACTGGACACTAATCCTGTACGATTCTGTTCAACAGCCTGGGTGAATATGTGGATGGTTGATGTCCGTGAACGTACCTCTTGGATGGAACAAAAAAAACGAACGAGCAAGTGTTGGCAAGTTTTTGAGATGCAAGTGGTGGAAAGACGCGAAAGAGCGAGCGAGAGAGAGAAAGAAAGAGAGGTGAAAGGATCTGGAGAGTAAAAGGAGAGAGAGAGAGAGAGAAAGGAGTATATATTTTTGCAGGCTAATAGAATTTGGTGGGATGATGATGATGATGATGATGGTGATGATGATGATGATGATGATGATGATGATGATGATGATACACTGCGCCGAGAGAAGTTGCTAGACAAGTGTGGAGCGAGTGCTTTTTTGAAAGCGTGGGGAAATTTTTTTCGTAAGCGTGACTGCGAAGCACAACATAAGTGAAAGTCGGATACCCCCGCTGGACGATTTAATGTCTTAACGCGGTTTTGCTTTCAGATTGCGAGAGCGTACGTCGCGATCTGCGGCGGTGGTTGATCGCGATTTAATCCGTGCTTGCTCTCGCGAAAGAAGAGACAGATAGAACACCTGAGGCAGACGCGGACGTAAACTTACGTTTGGAAAAGTCTACTTAATTTTGGAGAGGTCTACTGGCCTGGAGATGTACATGACAAGCTGCGACAGGACAATGCGTGCATGATTAAAGTAATTATTATTATATTACCGTACAACTTGATTTTGTTCTGAATTAAGTTTTAACTGATTTGACATTTTTAACTCGACTTATATGGGCAGCAAACTTGATTGAAACTGAATATTATTATTCGTTAAAAATATATAAAATATTGTGCATAAATAATTTTATTGTATTTATTATTTAATTTCTATGTAAATTATAGATATTTATATAATCTATGTAATTTTTCAATATGCGCCTATTATTAAATAGAAATTGTAATAATTCGTAAAAGTTTATTTTTTTTTAATTAACGCAAATACATATAAAAATCGTTTACATATAAAAATAAATTTTGTTTATTTTCTTGTTTCAGATTCAATTGTCTATTGAACATCGCATGTGAGGAGTTTCAGTATAATCGGAGTATATGACGAATATTAAAGCGAGAAAGTTTATCTACAAATAAAATTGCATATACACATATATATATATAGATATATATATAGATATATATATAG
>NW_012130096.1:635264-650023 GCF_000143395.1 Atta cephalotes
TATATAGGGGTAGGTAGTGTGTGTGTGTGTGTGTGTGTGTGTGTGTGTGTGTGTGTACGCACTCAGCAGCATATATGTTAAAAGATAACAAAAAGAGGTTTTTAGATTGTCTTTTAGCAAAAAGTAAAAGATATATTTTATATTTATCTATAAGACATATTTTAGTCGAAAAGATAATTTAAAAAAGACATCTTTTCGTCATCTTTCTATGGTTATCATTTTCGCAAAGCAAAAGGTTGACTAAAAGATATTTTTTCGTATTGCCGAAAAGACAACATGAAAAAGATATCTTTCCATTATTTTGATACTTTTTATCACTCATTCGCGAGCAGTACGCGAAATCGCCACCAAGTAGATGTGATGCAGTTCAGTTTCTCGTGTTTGAAAATCATATAGGACAGAATAAAAAATACAGCATTATGAGAAATTTTGTTCTTGTCTAATGAATACTAAAATATTTTTTTGTAGTCAAGTCCTCAAAGGGGACTATGATGAAAAATAATCACTCTTGCATATAGGATATATTATACCAAACATTGCAGGAAATGGGATGGGACGTATATTGTCAATCGTGCAATTTTATTTCATTTTATATAAAAATTAAGGAATTCGATGTTATTAAACATTATATTGTATCAAATTTTTAAAAAAGTAAAAGAAATTGTATTGAAGACACTGACGAGATATTATTAAAGACCGTCAACCTTGGGCAAATTTTCGGCGGTAAAAAGGGTCCGGAGATAATTAAACGCTGACATTATCGACAATTGATATAAATTTGTTATTATTATTAACATAAATATTTGGCTTATGCATTATTAAATTCATGATTTTTTATTATATAAATGTTTCATAAATAAATATGCATACTTGTAAAGTTATAATATCCTATATATTACAATTTTTTTTCTGCAGTTATCATCTCTGTTAATAATCAAATTTTGATTATAACATTAAAATCACAATTTTAAAGAAAAATCGAATATTATTGAGCTCTAAATGCGTAAAAATGTCTGCTAAATCTAATAAATCATAAAATTAACGCAATATTATCAGTTTTTAACTCTTAATTATTTCAATATTCTCAAGGACGCAAACTCCTATAAGGATGTCGATCTTTAATAGTATTTCGTCGGTGAAACTAAAAGATATCCAAAGAAATCATCCTTTAGTTATCATATGGATAAGACTATAAAATTACTAGCAGTGCGATACTGTTGGCATCTGTCGGCTTTTAATCATCTTTTCATCGACTATATTCTTTCACTAAAAAATATCTTTATAACAATTTAGTCGTCTTTTAGTCATCTTTTAAACGACTTTATGCTTTCTGTGCATATATATGATTACGAAATTAATATAAAATTAATACTATATTATCAATTTTTTATTAATCACTTAAATTTTAGTAATCATACGAATTCCATATATAATACATTATATTGATAAGACTGCGGTAAAAAAATCCATCCTTTATTATCACAGTTAATAAATTATAAACGATAATGTTTATCCAAATTGGTTTATCCCAAGTTTAGTTTAAATTGATCGGTCTTATGAAAAATGTTAGAAAATTACAATTTTATTTGCAATTTCTGGCGTTTTTGAGATATTTCGTGTGATAATTCGATTATTATTGGTACAGAAATTTGTTTTACCGGTAGACGTAAAGTTTCTTAGCGAATGAGCGAGAAACAAGTGCAAATTGCAGACTGCAGAGATGGTGCCTTTCGCAGGCAAGTTGTCGAAGATGTCGCTGTGATGTGACAGTTCGGCTGTTCCTTCGATTTTCTCCTTCATTCCGAGCTCCGAAGCAGGTGTATCTGTGGTGGTGCGGTGGCCAAACCATCGTGTGTGCGCCAGATCCATCGATTTAACGGGAACACAAAATAAGATGCAACGTCGTCTCTCCGTACGTCACGCGTCCGGTCGTGTCGACAAGCTGATGACACTAAGCGCGATCGCGAACAGGATCGTCGGACGTTAAGACGTTATGGAAAGATGGTGAGGCAGCTCGATTACATCGGCCACTGGGAGTATGGGTTCGCAAACGCTGGAGATCCTGAGGCAGGGCGTCTGGGCGAGCCTAACAGGCGGCTGGTTTTACGATCCGCATCTCGATATTTTCTCCAATACGTTCCATCTCTACATCTGGCTGTTCCTGCTCTGCCTGCCGTTTACGATCTACCTGGTAAAAAGAAAAGGAGGAAAAAAGCGCTTGCAACATTCCTTTTCTCTCCTTTCTATATTTGCGCAGCCGTTTATTTTGAAAGTTGCGTAAAGCCTGTTTTCGCAAAACTATCAAAATAGGCATCCAAAGTTAATTTTTTAATGAGAGTTTATCGTCGTATTTCATATTTGAATTCGTGACACTTTCAAAAGAAACGGCTGATTGTTGACTCGTGATTATTTAAGACACTTATCTAATGTTTACATAAATGTTTTGCCATCTTTATCTGCAAGAAACTTTGTTGCTTTTGTTTTTATGACAATTGCAGAAGAGCAAGTCTGTTAAGGAGAGTTTCATGTTTCAGTATTTCCCTCCTACATTATACGTTTGGCTGGCATATTGCTCGTCATTCGTCGCTGTTTTTGGAACAATAAAGTGTGTAAATCATGCTCTGCACTGTGTATATGATACCACCGAATGTCTAGAAGAACCCAATCAAACTATCAGTCAGCAGAAATCAGAGGGTGAGAAGAAATGGGCGAGCCATAACAAATCTAGGGAACAGTCACAAGATCAAACCAGCCATGGCATAGAGCTGCAAGTTTTAAATGGTATCTATGCTGCATGATTCATAATGCTAATCAACTCAATGACATCATAATTGAGTTTATATGAATAAATAGCATTATTATATAATATGTATATAAAAGTAACATACTATGCTAAGCATATAATTTAAAAAATAATAATAAGACTATTTTATTTTAAAATGATTAAATTTTCTTGAAAATTTGACCTATTGAAATTTTTACATTCCTAAAAAATTTCTTAAAATATGGAAATATGAAATATGGAAAAATTTCTTGAAATATATTCCTAAAACGGGTTACCATTCACTTTATAAATTTCTTCACTCGCAACCTTCAAACTCTCCAATCTCTTATAAAATCTAGGACATAGAATGAAATTAGAATAGTCCATTCTTATCTTAAGACTTTAAGTAATGTCTTCAGACGCTAATATAGCTTTGCATATTATAATCTTAAGATCTTTGTCAAAACTAATTATAAAACCGTAACTAGCATCTGAAAGTATTACTTAAGATGGTCTTAAAATAAGAACCAACTATAAATACTGATCTATGATTGGTTTATGACATAAGACTGTACTTAAGACAGTCTTAAATCAACTATGAATATATAATGATGATTTATTATGAATCGATTTCTCTTATCATCAAACTTACAAAGCCCCATCACACTATGAAATAAATATGTTAATTTATAAAATTGAAATAAAATGACTGAAAGGACCTACTTAGAGAGATTTACAAAGAACTTTTTATCTATACATTAGAATTCTATTTATCCGAATATGTCGAGAAACAAGACAATTTGATAATTAAATGGTTCAGAATGTTCAGATAATTGAAATCAAATTCCTATGATTCTTATTAATTTGGATAATAAGAACTCGGCTATAAGTTCGTATATTGAGTATGAACTTATTTATATAAACAGAGAGTTCTACTACTATATTTTCTAGCTTTAATGACAAATTATTTGATAAATAAAATTATTACGAGAAAACAATATTTTACTCCACTTAACATAAAATTTCTCATAATATGTAATTTCTATACTTTAATATTTTTTTGTATAAATTCCATTTTTTCATCATTAACTTACAATATTCATATATCACTTTGCTCGAAAGCAACTTTTCTCATTGTATATTTTTCTCATTGTATAATCTGTTTCTAGGTAAAACGGACACACCACCTGTAGAATGTTCATCACGCAACTCGTTTATTGAACCAAATATACAGAATTCCGACGCAGATAGTATAACGTCTGAATATACTCGGGACAAAGCTAGCTCGACCATAGATTTAAAGGTAGAAATACATAGGAAAAACAGTTCGGAAAGCTCGGAAGAAGCTCAGCAACTTAGTAAACCAATGATAACCAGCATCAACGTGCACGAAGCTGAATTAGTTTCTGCACAATATCACGAACCACGATCTAAAAATATTATAAATGGTAATTCTCAACTATATGTAATAATATATGAAAAGATTAAAAAAGAGAAATAATTAGGATTAATATTTATGTGTAGAATGGAAATTGAAGAGGCAAAAGTGTGTAGTAATAGCGGAGGAAGATCGACCCCGTGTGTTTTGCCAACGATATTTTAAACAAAGCAATCTCGGTAAAACGGGATCTGAAAGCCAGATAAAGCAAACCAGTTCGTTAGAATTGACAAATCATCGTCATATCGGCGACGATTATCCATATTGGATGTTAAATCGGAGCGTTCGCAGACTCAACTCCAATTCCATACCGAAAGCATGTTTAACGAATGATCATCCACAAAGTTTAGAAATCATATCAAAGAAAGGAGATGTGGATAACAATAAGATCTCGTCTCATCCACAATCCTTAGAGGTAAATTTCCTTTACAAATCTTAATTGAAGTATATTAAATGAAAAAATTGAAACAATGTTAAGTAAAAATTTCAGTTGAATAACATAATTGAATATAATTTTGCAATCTTAAACGATTTATTCCTAGCAAGCATTAATAACGAGCATTAAGATGTATTAATACTTCGTAATATAAAAGTATCATTTTAATTCTAAGGTTATTCCCAAGAAACCGCACCAGCAATTAGTACATCCACAAAGTCTCGAAACAATTGGCGCTACCAGTAAAAACATAAGTAACACTGATGACAATAACCTGCCACTTCATCCCCAGAGTCTTGAAACAATTAATACCAAAAAGGTACAATTTGTTCTATATGAAATATTTTGTTGCAACTATTTTTTTTCCATAAAAGATGCATATTTTCTGAAATGAAATGTTGAAGGTTTTACCACAAAATACATTGAAGAGAAATCAGCTACAGCTACAGCTCTTACCGTATCTTAGTTTCGGATCCGAGATAGTTTATCCGATAGCGGAACAGAGTGACGAACAATTTGCTAATGAAAGTTCAGAAGAATTCAGTCTTTGTGATTCCTACAGTCCATTACTGACACGAAAAAATATAAATGATGCAAGCGCTACGTCTACTCGAGATAGAAGTCTTAGCGCTGGTAGATTTGAAGATAGATTCTCAAGGTACTAATCAGTAAATATAATTGTATCATTAAATATAAGCATTAAATATAATGCTCTCTCTAATTAAATACATCAACACAATCTTATTCATGTTAGCATTATCTTCTTAGGTTCAATGACGATAACGGAATAGATAATAATTCTGCAAATTCTCGAGATGCTTTATTAGAAGAGTCCAAATCTAGAGGAGTGAAAAGGAAATACAGCAATGCCAATCAGAGCAATCATGAATTTTCGGACGGTGAAAAGAGCAAAGAAAAACAGCGAGATAAATCGAAAAACACGGAAGATCCGCTCAATTCAGGGAGCATAATCGGAATAGATTGGTTGTTCGAGAGCGGGGATTGTTCGGGGGAGCCGTGGACAAGTAAGAGTAAGTTTAGCGTATGGAAATGTATTGATTTTTTTTGTAGGTAAAAAGTGATCTGGTCGAATTATTTTTTGCTATTTGCAAGCTTATATTTTTACGTTTTTCTAATTCGTGCTGCCAGTATTTTGGACTTTCACTCGCTCTGATGATACGGATACGTCAGAGAGCCTACAGACGGCTAGTACAGATTGTAAGTTGGACGCACTATAAAGTTAGGTTTTTCAATCGTGTTGGGGAAATTACTGAATCAAAGAATATTTTAATACAGTACTCGATTGGCAGATGAGCGTATCGCACATTTAGCGCCACCCAGCTTTGCGCATGATTTTCAATTCACAATGCAATCTTCACAAATAAGAATTCAGGCAATCGATCTTCTAACGTTAATCAAAATTGTAAAATGAATAAAAGCAATACGGTATACTGATTTGTGTAGATCTTCATTCTAAAGAGCCCGATTCGGGATCGTCGAGTACAACGACTCTCAGCATCGAAAACGAGGTAAAGCGGAATTTGCTGCCACAACTAGAGGTGGACAACACTACCAAGCGTCATCAGGGAGCGATTCCCAAACAGAGCCGTCCAAAACCCACCGCGTCGGACGCCGCGGACGACAGTATCGTGCCAAGTGAAGAACAGCCACGGGGGAATCTTAAACGTTACATCCAAGTGCGACGACAAAGAACTAGGAGGCGAGATACCAAGCTCGAACAAACAAGCGGTTCAAATAACGAATTGAGCACGTTGCTGCCGAGCCCGGCGTCTCCGTTATTGGCCGCGTTACTGAATAATTCCGGTCGGGATCTGCCTGGTCAGTCGAACACTACATCGTCCGATTTGCGGCTCAGTCGCAATTCCGAGAAGCGAACTTTTCGGGCTAGATACGGACGACTAAAACGACAACCTAATATAGTTTACCGTGCTAGGTCGCGCAACAATGCCAGTCGCGATGATAACGTTGTGCCGTTAACTGCACTGTTCGGCCTGATCTCGAGTGGCGAGTGTCATTTAGCCACTAATCAGAACGACACTTCGGAAGGAGCAGTGCACTACTTTCGCGATGATAATGGTCATTGGTTGGCTTACACTTTCGATGAGAAAGGTCTAGATGTGACCGCCGCTGCTGCGGCAGCGACAGCGACGCAAATACCCGCCAATCCACACAACGAAAAGCTCTTAAATACCTTACTACGTCAGCAACTCAATCAGAATATACATTATGATGCGACTTGGGAACTCGCAGAGTCTCTGAGCAACAGTTATAGCAGTCTGTCACTCAATTCTGCTGGTCTGACGGTGATAATCGATACA
The DNA here is from genome assembly GCF_000143395.1 of Atta cephalotes. Taxonomy (NCBI): domain Eukaryota; kingdom Metazoa; phylum Arthropoda; class Insecta; order Hymenoptera; family Formicidae; genus Atta; species Atta cephalotes. The sequence goes on from NW_012130096.1 coordinate 642,242, forward strand.
CCACCGGTGCTGTCAAGTCCGGCAAGCAATCAAACCAAGACGCAGAGCTCACCACCATCGAATTTGATCTCCTCGAATACGGGCAGCTCGAATCAATGCACACTCGGCGAGAATTCGGAGCGCGAACAGTTTCATCACACCTTAATCACACATTCGGATTCGATGGCCGACAGGAATCGTAGATTGCAAAATCTACTGGGTAATCTGAATCTAAATCAATATCATTCAGACTTCAGCCGTATGCCAGTACTGACATTGCCCACGCAGGAACCCGACATAAACACCAGTCTGTCGTGGAATCGTTTCGTTGACGGTTTGGATGGCTCCGATTCCAAGCCCACACGAACCAGACATTATTATAAATGGAAGATTGGAAGACTGCCACATATTAAAATACGCTTCGATCGTCTTGCCTTGCTAGCTCTGCTCGATCGTAATTTGATTGTATTTGAGACTATCGTTTCCACGTTTCTGGCGGGTGCAGTCGCGGGATTAGGTCTTCTGCTGCTGCAACAAGGCTTCTATCGGGACATCTTCGCGTTCATATTCTGTTTTGTAACAGCCGGTTGCCAGTATTCACTACTCAAATCGGTCCAACCCGATGCCGCATCGCCTACGCACGGTTTCAATCGCATTATAGTATTCTCCAGGCCCACGTACTATATTCTATGCTCGAGTCTCATTCTGATTTTCAACGAAGTGCTTAGGAACTTCAAATCGTCCGATTTTCGGGTATACGGATTGCGTGTCGCCGATTACGATCTCATACTACAAGTGCGAAACATTCTTCTAATATTTCTGCTCTGCTTTCCAATTATATTTTCGTTAGGACTCTTCCCGCAGATCAACACGTTTCTTATGTACGTTTGTGAACACCTAGACATTCATCTGTTTGGCGGCAACGCGACCACCAGTCTGGTATCATCAGTGTACTGTCTGTGTCGCAGCGTTATCGCAATTCTTATTCTTTACGGATTTGCCTACGGCGCCCTTCTCGAGCCCAAATCCTCGCAGCACATCTTATTTTCTATATTCGTCGGTCTACTCGTCGCAATATCCTACCATCTAAGTCGATCATCTTCGGATCCCACTGTGATTTGGGACATCCTCAAAACGAATTTATGGCCCTTAGAGATAGGAGACAGATATACGGAGGAAAAAGAAGCCAAAATTATCGAAAATACGTCGTCAGCACAGACACCTGTAGGTGTGAGTTTTAAAGTGGCCAAGAGCAAATCGACTGGCAAGAAGAAGGCCGTGAAGATCAAGGTGAGCGAACAAATGTCAGATACTGAGCTGGTAGATCCTTTGCCCGAAAAATTACGCTCGACTGTGAACTTCAGACTGAAGAACGATCTGATTGTGTGCACGGTAATTGGCACTCTATCTTTCGGGATTCATCGTACGACAGTGTTCACCGCTCTGCAACCGGAACTCAATCCGGTGCTGTGGAGTATTGTAAGCTGCCTGGGCTTTCTTCTGCATTACATCGTGCCGCAACTACGTAAACAGTTGCCGTGGCTGTGCCTTTCAAGACCAGTGTTACGTAGTCATGAGCACGCACAATTCGAAGTACGCGAACCGGTGAGGATCATGTGGTTCGAGAAGGCTTACGTATTCCTGTGCTTTCTCGAGCGGAACGTGCTCTATCCAGTCGTCTTCTTGGGCGCACTCACGGAATGCTCGTCGAAGATCGCGGATAAGTTTGGCGAAAGTGTAGGCGCACTCATCATTGTTGTATGCGGCCTCAAATCTCTCAGGTCGGCGTACTCTGACCCGTCCACCCGCTATCTCGTCCTCGTCTTTGCGGTGCTCTTCTTTCAACTCGACTTCAAAAATTTAAGTGAAACCTTCTTGATGGATTATTTCATCACGGGAATCGCGTTCGCTAAGATCTATGAGCTGTTGCTCAAGATCCGCTTTGTCGTTACGTACATTGCGCCCTGGCAGATCACCTGGGGCAGCGCGTTCCATGCGTTTGCCCAGCCCTTCTCCGTGCCGCATTCGGCGATGCTCTTCCTCCAGGCCGGAATCTCTGCTATGCTCAGCACACCTCTGAATCCCTTGCTGGGCAGCGCGATCTTCATCTCGTCCTACGTGCGACCTGTCAAATTTTGGGAAAGAGACTACAAGACTAGAAGAGTGGACCATTCAAACACGCGTATGTCCTCGCATCTGGAACGCAATTTGGGCGCCGACGACAACAATCTGAACTCAATATTTTATGAGCAACTCACGCGCTCTCTTCAACACAGCTTGTGCGGCGACCTCGCTCTCGGTCGATGGGGAAACGTGGAGCAAGGCGATTGTTTCCTGCTCGCGTCGGATTATTTGAACTGCTTAGTACACATAGTCCAATTAGGTAACGGACTGGTGACGTTTCAATTGAGAGGTCTTGAATTTCGAGGAACATATTGCCAGCAAAGAGAGGTGGAAGCAATCTCAGAAGGTATCGAAAATAATGACAATTGCTGCTGCTGCGAAATGGGCCATATGTCAAATGTACTTAGCGTAAACGCAGCCTTTAGCCAACGTTGGCTCGCCTGGGAAGTTGCTAGCGCCAAATACGTGCTAGAAGGTTATTCCATCTCCGACAATTCGGCAGGTTCTATGCTACAGGTGTTTGAGTTTCGCAAAGTACTGGTTACTTACTACGTTAAAAGTATCATCTTTTACGCCGTGAAATCGCCCAAATTGAAGCAGTGGTTAGAAAATCCGGACATCATTCACGCGCTGAAACCCACGCTCGACAAGAACTTCGTCGACCTTGATCCCGTCTTCAATGTAAAAATCGACGAAGATTTTGATTTCCGAACGAGTGGCATCACGCGAAGCTTCTTCTGCAATGTTTACCTCGACTGGATACAATATTGCGCTGGTAAACAAGATAAGGTGATATATTGGTGATATATTTATATTATTTCATCACCTTAATATTATAACACAATTCGTTATTTTAATAATTTTGCATTGTCTTTGTATATCGGCACTTTAAAATAAATAAAAAAATATTTATTAAATCTCATCAAATACAATTACCTTTTTTAAGTGCTATAAGTAGCCAGATGACGAATTTGAATCACGAAAGAATTTAAATTACAAGATGTAGCTACCTTATGTTATAAGAAAGAAAATATTAAATTGTTTAAAATTAAAGTATTACAATTGGAGCATTCATTAAAGTGATGATCTACTCGTATAATTCATAATCCCTCCGAAAATTATTTCAACTACAAAATATTGTATTTTCCAGTCGTTGGATAGAACACGTGATTCGTATCTCGTGTCTCTGTGCCTTTCATTAAGTCTACTGGGAAGACGCGTGTTAGGCGCTGCATCTCACAATACATTATCAAATGTTGAATTTTTTCTCTATGGATTGCACGCGTTATTTAAAGGTATAATATGACTTTATAGCAATTATCCATGAATTATTTAATGTAAATTTTTTTAAACTTATTATATATTCGATAACAGGAGATTTTCGGATAACATCGTTTCGCGATGAATGGGTGCTGCTTGATGTCGATCTCTTGCGCACCGTAGTCGCGAAAGGAATAAGAATGGCCTTAAAACTACATCAGGATCACTTTATGAGTCCAGAACAGTACGTTGAATCAGTGGCGCTCTACGAAGCCATCGACAACCATGATCAGAATCTCGTTATCAGTCACGAAGCAGATCCGCTTTGGAGAAATGCTGTATTAAGTGGAGCACCCAGTCTGCTAGCACTCAGGTTTCTATTTCGCAAAATGAAAATTGCGGAAATGCTGCATAACAAAAATTAAAACGAACTTTCGATATTTTCAGACATGTACTTGATGACGGCATAGACGAGTATAAAGTGATAATGCTCAACAAACGTTACTTGAGCTTCCGAGTGATCAAAATGAACCGTGAATGCGTCCGTGGACTTTGGGCCGGCCAGCAACAGGAGCTGGTGTATCTGAGAAACAGAAATCCGGAGCGCGGCTCGATACAGAACGCTAAACAAGCTCTAAGAAATATAATCAACAGTTCTTGTGACCAACCGATTGGGTATCCGATCTATGTCTCCCCTTTGACGACCAGCTACGCTGAGACTAACGAATATTTGTGCTCGATAATCGGAGGACCATTAACTTTCGGTACTATAAAAAGCACTGTATTGAAACTATGGAGAAGGTACGTATTTAGAATGAAAATGATTTTATCTCAAACCATATTTAATCTAATTTTAAATAGGCAACGTAATAAATTTATTTCTGGATCTGACAATGAACTTTTCTCATTTTTAGAATAAGAAGAAGATGTGGTCAAGGTTGTTCCTCAGGCGGTACTGGTTCCCAAGATGACGGAGGCTTCGGAAATGATGGAGTATACGCGATGACTACATACAACATACATTCTGGTATTTGCAAATATCTATTTGATAATCAATGTTATTGCAATAGTTCATCAATTCCAACAACAATCTCATATTTAGGTTATATTATTCTTATATGCATAATTTATGAATGATAGGCTATGCTCAATCGGGTCACAACACTTCCGGTTCTCAATCAATGGAGTCTGGCTGTCAAATCGGCGGTTCGACTGGTCGGGGTTCCCTCGGTCGTGCAAATACGGGTTCTCTCGGTGGTAACAGAGGCTCGCTAGCTTCCGTCGGGAAGCCAACCAGCTCGACACTCGCCAGTTTGGCCGGACTTCTCAGTAATAATGATATTAAAATGGAAACGAAGAGTGAGACGAGTTTTTCCAGTAAGCTAGAAAAAGAGGAAGTTTTTCAAAGAGTTCGCGTAAGTATTATAGCATCATGTGCATCAAGTATTATAGCATCATTTACATCAACTTATTGATTATATGTAAAAATTATATGTAAAAATGCCTTAGAATCACTCTCAACCATATTAATTCCATTAGTCGAATTAAAATGAATTGTTTAAAATTATATCTGATGTTTTATTCAAAATTCAAGTGTTATAGTTTTATTATTTGAAACTTTTAATCGCTATCTGATTAGTATTATTGGTAGATTTATATGAAAGAAGTAGAATTTTATAAAAATATAGGTGAATCATTAATGAGACGATTTTTCTTGAACAGATTATGGACCCTAATCAAGTATACGACGCTATCAATTTGGGTCGACGTATAGATGTGATTTGGCCAGACGAAAGGATGCGACAGCAAGGTGGTCGTTCCGGCTGGCAACATTGGGTACCAGAGAGAGGCATGGAGGGTTGCGTAGTTCATCGTTGGTCGCCGAATCATCGCGACCCCAATCGACGATCGCACGTCGACAAAGTCATCCTGCTCGTGAAGATTGAGGACAAGTATGTGCCGATAGCCGAGCAAGGCGTACGCGATCTGGGAGCAGAGGTTTAGCATAACATCTCCGAAATGCGTCAACATACAGTCATTTTTGTACACTTGTTCTACCGACTAGCAGACTTGCGGATATATTCCATACGTATCGACTGCTGGCCATCTGCGATCCGATTTTCACTCGAAAGTTTTGTCTGGCATCAACGTGAAAGCGTGGAAATTAATTTCTAATGCGAACAAATATATCATACTGACAATGTCGAACGCTAGTTACCTACTTCCACAAAGTCAATACTCGCCATTAGATCGTAAATTGAAGGACTCGGATTAATGACATGCTCAATCATGTGAAATCCTTAACTTATTTCAATTGATAAGTTTCATTGTGGTTACAATCGCAACGTTTAGCATCTCGTTTTTCCTGTTTTGTTTTTAAGGTATTGAAGAATTTGCGATATTTTTCACTTATTTCACTATAGAATTGTCCGTGAAACTTCCTTCATATCTTTCTCCTAGCATGTTGTTGCCGCAAACCCCTTCGATTTGGTCTCATTTTTGTTGATATTGTACTTAGAAGTTTTGCAGATACAATTCGATAATATTCTTCGTCGGATTCAATGTCCTGTTCTTTTCATCTTGATCGTCATTGAATCGCTAAAGTGTCGGACATTTCAATGCGAAACTCAAATATGTTGCAAGAATTGTAGAGACTGTATAGAGAGAGGAGACAGAGAGATACATACAAATATTTTATCACCTTGTAAGTACTATGGATATATATATTGTTATTTCTCACGAATTGCATGAGAAGATAAAATGCCAATCGCCAAGTTATTCAATGCAATCCGAATTGTATCATGTTGTACCATACATACTGTATATTAAAATATGATGATATATTAGTTCATTTATGGGAACAGATGTTACTTGTTGCCCAATATATCTAGATTATTTACTATCGATTAATAGAGAAAAGATAGCGTCCGAGCGCATTTCTCTTCCACTAATCTGATGTAAATGCGGTATATATTTTTTGGCAGTGAAAGAAAGGATAAAAAGAAAAGAATGAATCATAAAATAGAAGTATATTATTTATGGATATGTAATAATGTATCATATAGACAAGAGGGAATCTCTTTAAATGTATTATTGCTGCATAGCAGATACAATAAGTGGCATCGATAGGATTAATTGTATATAAAAGTGTCATTCGTGTTTTTCTACATTTTGTTACGATTCTCTTTTTTAAAAAGTAAGAGCATTGTAGATATATAAATTGTATATACGTCGTTATACACTGCATTGTCGCAGACTTCAAAGCGTCCAGGATCTATTCTACTTGAGTATATATATAATTTTGCGGGATCACGAAGTCGCTCTAGCAGGACATATCGACGTGAACTAAAATAGCGGTGTCATCTCGTTCATTTCCACGCCGTGTCCATGTACAAAAACTCTCGAATTTGTGCTTGGTATTACTTAATTACTCGCAGGATTGTTAGTCGACAGTGCATTTACATCCGATGGATATCTCGTTAGATATTATGTATTGATGATATCATATATTGAGTACACTGATGTAATGCTCCATCGGGCAACGAAGTGTATGTAATGTTATCCTTAAGAGAAAGTTACGAATCGTTTCTTTTTTCTTCTTTTTCTTTTAATTTTGTATATAATCTCTGTAAATCAATTTCTGCTTCACTTGTTTCCTTATAAATTTTATGTACGAATTAGAGACATAAATATTGGTTATTTAAATAATAAGAAACGCAAGGTTGCTTGCAAAAAATATGCTTAAATCTGAAGCACTTAACTTGTTCGTTCGTTATCGTGTAGAAAAAAATATATATGTATATGTATATATACATAAGATATATAAATATTCATATATATTTGGTAAATAGAAAAGAGTAATAGTTTTTTGCAAGTGACCACAGAATCACAGCATTGCCTTATCATGGTGTCTTAAAAAGCACCTGACTGATAATGAAAAAGATTATAGCTAGTCTTTTAATTAAATGTTGGTAACACATTTATGTATCGCTTGCTGCCGAAAGACGCAAGGGAGTGGGAAGGGGGAGAAGGATGCTCTTTCACTACAGATTACGTGAAGTAATCTATTATAATCTCTGGCCTACTATATCTTTAATGGACAGTACTTTCGTACACTGATTGTACACAATGATCAACAATAAACGAAGAAATTGAAATCTGATTAGATAATGATTTATCTCGGCTGCACTGCCACGAAGATACGTGATTTACGTAGCTGTTAAAGTAACTGTCCTCTAGCCTCGAATAACTTATTGAAATTAATATATACATTTTGTACAATTTAAGATAGCGTACAAATTATCTATTGAACATTATTATTATTATTAATTATATTATTAAACGAAATTAAGTTATATCAGAAAAATATATATGTATATGTGTATAAAATGTATTCTAAAAATATGTATCATCATACGT
>NW_012130096.1:650281-658972 GCF_000143395.1 Atta cephalotes
ATATATATATATATATATATATATATATATATATATAAAATTTTTACTCACATAGTGCTTATCTAAGCATAATAAGATAAAAAAGGCCGTAATTTTTGGACGAAATAGCTTGAAATGTTATGTTCTCTCTACAAATATGAAAATATATTTAGTTGATAGAGAGAAATGGAAGCATAAAGTGTGTATTATATATAATTTACTATACTGCCATGACTAGGACTTGGTATCGTTACTTTCCGTAATTATTGGTCCTTCATTCGTTAATTTTTGTATTAAATTCTCTATCATCTCGTTGTTGACTAAACCGATAAATTTGTCTACGATTAAGCCATTCGAAATCGCTATCACTGCAGGTACAGCTTTCACCTCGAAGACGTGTACCAATTCAGGATTTTCTTCTACATCAACTATAGCTAGATCTAACTTATCCATAGGCTCTATAAGTTCTATTAACTTAGGTGTCAATATTTTACAAGGATCGCACCAATCTGCGTGAAAATTGACTATAACTGGCACAGTGCCGTTCATCACCTTATTCACAAATTCGCTGTTATTATTTATCTCGTACCGCTTATTATTCTGACGAAATAATGAAATACGTCTCACCACAGATGGTATGCAATTTCTTATACTGCACAACATTGTTCTTCTTTTTTCTTTTTAATGTGATTTGATGATATAGTACAGATGAATGATCGATGATTACTACGTTTATGCAAGATGAACTTTACATTTATAAATTAAATCTTGCATATTGAACGTCTTCATGCTTGTTGGGCGAGCAAGAGTACCTAAAAAGAAAATTGTTACAATAGTCATATAACAATGCAATATTTAACTTTTAGAAACACTATCACTACATATAAGTTTCATTTTTATCATGGTAATAACATCATCCTTACATTATTAATTTAAAGTATACTGAAGATATTCGCAAAAGAAAGAACCCAGGTGGTTATTCTAACTGGTCTAACGCCTCCCACCAATCCGAATTTGATATATCCCACAATGGAAATTATGGACGAGATAAAACACACAATCAAAATTATTATACGCCAGACGAAAAGTCGATCGTATACCTAAAAAACAAAAATCTATTTAGATATATAAATACTTATAATCAATTATATAATTTTTTTAAGATATAAATAATCTTATTCAATGTTACGCTATTTTTATCTCAATAACTACTTTATTTACATCTGATAAGATAAATTAAATTGCAACAATTAATCTCTAAAATAAAGTCTAGAAGTAATTTAAAAAAAATTCCAGAACGAAAATTTCCGAAACGATTTTTGTAAAGTAGGTAACTTTTAGATAACAACTTTTGTAAAGTATATTAATTAATGAAAGCAATTTGTATTCATAATTCATAATGAAATAATTTAGACAGACACTCCAAATTCCGATTAATTTAAATGATGACTATTTCGACAGTTGCTCCCAGCAAGATTTCTGATTTTATTATTCGATCTTTCCGATAAATTTTTTAAACAAAAAATTGATAATTTTATTCAGGCTAAGAAGACACTTACAGAAAATAGGTATATTATTCGAACGAACTAATCGAGATTTAATTGAGTGCGTTCATCGTAACCTGATTGAATGAATGAGTCGGTTGGAATGTTTACAGAGAGTACAGCGAATATTTAACCGTAATTCCTCTCACAATTCCTCCCAATAAAATTTCTCCGATCGTACCTTATTGTTCGTGGGAGCAGGCCTCTCTGACGCGCGCGGCACTTTGAGCAAGATATACGTGAATGCGCTCACGAGTAGTATCGCGATTATACAGACCCAGCCGATCTTTTTTTCGATGCGCAACGATATCAGGAATATTAGCGCGACCAGCATCCACAAAGTAAGAATGGAAAATAATCCCACGCCGACGCCAAATATCAAGGTTGTCATCCCTCCGGGAAAAAGAACGGGAGAACGGTGTGAGAATTGTCATCAGGACGTATATTTAGCTTTTTGGCTATAGTATATGTTTTATACTACAGGATGGTAGATGACGTTTGCAGCTGACCTGAAAGTTTCACGACCTGTGCATTTATAGGAATCTGTAAAGAAATAATCATAGGGCTTGGATGTGTATTTGAAATACTTTTATTTAACAGTATTTGTAATGCAAGTGTATTTTGTATTTCAAATACATCTCTCAGAAATTTAAAAATACTTTAATAATACTAATACTGGGGTCAATATATTACTTAATGTTAATAAATATAATATAATCTCATTTATATTTTCAATATTAAAAGTACTAATAATAAAAATTTTAATATTCAAAATAAGTGATTAACTGGCTAATACTAGTATATATTATTAATAAATTTCTACAAGGAATGAATATAATTTAAATTTATAAAATCGAAAGATTGAAAATTTTTTATATTTTGTATTCAAATAATAATATTAAGATTGATTGTTAATTTCGGTTTTAGAAATCCAAAATACATACAAAATACTTTTATATGTTCCACAATAGCTCGCTTCAATCATGGAAAAAATTTTTAAATCTGTAAAGAAGAAAAAAGTAATTGTTATACAAGAATTATATGGTTTAATCAATAATACGGTTTTAGAATTCCTTTAACATTAATAGATATAAAAATAATAAATAATAATAATTTTTATCAAAGGCTGTACTGTATATTTGTTAGCCACGCTTTGCAGGGATCTGTATTACCGACTCTCTATCGATAAAACAGATATTCACTAAGTTGTCGATATAATAGAACACTTCTCTAATCCTATCTAATGTTTGTATACAAACGCACAGTAGATGTAAAAAAATTTCGAAGTGCTTCTTTTGAATTGTTCCACTTTTCGGAAAAAGATGGACACAAATGTAGATCTTTTAGAATTTACCAAGCAGACTGAAATATTATTGCGCGGCGTGGGGGCACAGAATTTAATAAAGGAGTGTAAAAGGAGAAATATATCAACTAACGCGTTGCACAGGTTGACCAAGGAGGATTTTGTACAACTTGGTAATACGTTTATTCTAATAATATATTTGATATTAGCATCTTCTATTTACGAAGATTTGAATTATTGCAATTAATACATTGTGTATAATTTCTGTTAAAAATTTGTAAAAGTATATTATTAGGTTAAAATTTAGAGGTTCTAGTGTAAATTCCATGTAAATTATAATTTAATTCGACATGCAATTTACAGGATTGGATATGTATGTAAAATTTCACACTGAATTATTTAAGTATTAAAACCGTTTAAGACTTTCATTTCCTAATTGTTATGATTTACAGTCTTAAAAAATACTTTATTGTTTAATATTGGATTATAATTGTTTTAGAATATACTTTCCCAAAAATTTGAAACTTTTAGCAATCAATGAAAAAATTTGAAGAATTCATTCTTTTTCTTTTATAATAAAAAATCTATGAAACCTAATTACTTCTAACTTTAAATATTTAGAAGTTTTTATTTAAATTACATATCTTTTGTGTTACGAAACAATATTATCATTGTTTTTTGCTTTATTTTTTATAATGTGTATAAATATGTGTATAAACATGTATATAAAAAAATGATGATAATAAGGAATTACTTATAGGTGCGGATGCAGATCATGCAGAAAATATAGCCAACGCTCTATGTATTTCTAAGAAAAAACGATACGATGTAAAGCCAAAACCTCATTATAGGTATCAAATCGTTATTAAAATATATTTTATATATAACATTGAAATTGAAAAATCTTGTTATTTTTACAGGATATTTGATAAAGTAGAGATACTACAAGTAGGTGAGAGACAGCTCAGTATAATCCAAGACTTTGTAAAGTATTGCAAAATGAAGCTGAAAAAAGAAAGAATCAACTTCTTTGTTGAGGCAGATAAGGCTTTGAGTGCTTCTCAAATTCTGTGTATGTCCGCTGAGACTACTCTTAAAGAAGTCAGCGATGCTGAATTGAAATTGAAAGAATTGGAAGCTATAATAATGATGGTACATATCAAAAAATATATTATACATATATATTTCTTTAAATTAAGGAGTTTATAATTAAACATCTATTATCAAGAAATTAACAAACTTTAATGATAAATTAATAACGAGACACATAATATGATCAATACTGAAACTGTTTAATTGTGTTATACACAGTGGTCTAGTTTGATACCTAATAATATTTTTGTGTAAATTTTAAATGCATCTTTCAGTTATATCAACTGCGCGCTTATTATTATTAAATATTATTACTAAATTGATGATCAATTGCGTATTATTTCAGTTTCAATTTATGATTACGTTTCAAATCTAACATTAATCAAACAATTTATATAATTGGAAGATAAATTTAAAATTAACATAGAGAAATATTATTAAGCACCAAAATCCACATTCTCGATCGTATTTGACGCTTTTTACTTAATTATATTACTCAATCAATCTAATTTAACTTTATTATTATTTAATGATATTTTATCTGACTTTTTCATCCCTTTTCAAAAATGCCTAAGCTAAATTTCTTTCTTTCAGCCTAGAAACAACCAAAAATATTCTTACATATTATATAGCATTTCATTCGGCGGATTCTGCGTTGCAACATTCATATTATTAAATAGACTTTGGAGATAAAAGATTTATAGTGTTAAAATGCATAGATTATATACTGATATATGTATAATTCTTTTATTATCGTAAGTTCATAAGTCGTACAAACAAATTTTTATATACTTTATAAACATGTGCCATAAATACATATTATTAATAAGATGTTTCAGAATAAGGATTCATTTTAACGTACCATTCATAGTACCTACCTAAAATCCCAGAAAAATTTCAACATGTCCATTTCCATTAATATAGATAATCTTTAATCTCAGTTCAACCTATTTTTCATCTTTTTCTAATTCTAAGAATTAGAAAAAAATGAAGAATCAATTGAACTGAGATTATCTTGAACATTTTGACTGCGTTCAGCAAAGAAAGCAGCTTTGCAGCTGTTATGAAGTTCTTTTATATGATTAGTTTTGCCCTTAGAGTTCCTCACTGAATCTAAATAAAGTCATATCAAAAAATTTTACAAGTTGCAAAGCTTCCTCTGCTGAACATATTGATTATTGAAACAGACATCAGTTATTTATATAAACTCAAAATTTAAGCATAATTGGATTTAATAAATTCTTGTCCTTTTCTCAAGACAGAGTCGAAAGTGGAAATAAGTAAATCCTTTCCACTTCGGTGTATCATCCCTTTTAGGAGTAAATTATAATGAAGGATAGATAAGTCAAAGAGTCCGCGCAAATATATATAAGAGCAAATCGCAATGAAAATCGAAGAGAGCCTGAGGACAAATCGCGACAGTCGCCGACCACGGTAAAAGTCGACAGGGGTGTATAGAGTAAATCGCGAGAGGGTTCGTTCGAAGATTATGGCTATGAGGGATTTCGGAACAGCACGGCGTCGGATCCGCGTACACACCCCCGGGATCGCCGTCGAAGCGGCGAACGCATGCGCATGCGCTCGGTCGCTGCGTGAGCTTTGAAATCTCCGCTTCAGTCGCACTAAGATGGACGGTGGAGCGTACGGCGGTGGAAAGGCCGGGGCCCCTTTCGATCCGATCGCATTCGTCCAGCGGCCGCAGGTCATTCTGAGAGCGTTATGCCTGGTAAGTCGTCGCAGCCTCCTGAAAGTAGGATCATTTCAAGGTCGATTCAAGAGCGTGATCATGACGATGACAATACGTGCGTAAAAAGAGAGAGAGAGCGAGAGAGGGGGGAGGGCGAAATGAGCGAGATCCCTCGACGCGGATGGTCATTGATTTTAAAAGAGAGCCTCGGCTCCTCCCCCACTACCACTACCACGATGGGATTCTATTGATTTTTCGCGAATTCCAACAGTACGCACCCGTGCATCATGGATCTTCATGGTGTTCGATGTGTAATTGAGATTCATTGCTCCTCGATTCGACGGAACGAATCATTTCTTTGATCTTCCTTACGGATATATCTCGAGCAAAATGCGGAGCTCGGATCGCAGACCTCTCCCCGTGGTCTTCTTGACAACGTTATTAACTAATGAATTTCATCTCATTCTCTCTGTTTTTCTCTTTTTCTTTTCAAAAATGCTTATTTTTCCCATATTATAAATATAGGGAAGCAGTAGTTGAATATGCAAGGCATCAGCCAGAGCATGTCAGCTCAAGATTCGAGATATTTTAAGATTGGAATCATATTTGAAAAAATATTGAAGATTTTGGACTAGCATATTTATGTTAAATTGAATTTTTTAATAGATTTTTATTGATTTCAAACTCAAGAATTTTTTTTCAGCCAAGACATACAGCAATATATTTTTTTCTACTTAATTATTATTTATATATTTTATCAAATATATTACAATAAAATATAAAAATAAAATTGAAGAATATTAAATAACCTTTTATTTTGCATTGCTTTTGCTAAAGTATTTTAAGCTACTTTCCTTTTAAGAGACACAATTGATACATTATCTATCCTTCTTGGCATTCAATGAATAACAAAGATAGAATGACTCGATCTTCTAAAAGGAAAACAGTCTTAATTTTTATGTATAAATATTTTATATTTTGTTATACAATATATTTTCTGAGTTTCTATTATTCTTCATTCTTCATTTTATCGTTTTACAGAAGAATTTTTATCATGCTTCTAGCTATTTGCAATAATCGTGTTTGGATGTATAAGCAGCAAGGGCTATCTTGTGAAAGACGATGGGAAAGAAGTTTGTCTTTACAATGAAGACAACAATGCGTGCAACTACGGGATTGGTATCGGAGTACTGGCATTTTTGGCCAGTATCGGATTCCTCGCGGGTGAATACCTGTTCGAACAAATGTCGTCCGTCAAGACTAGAAAACATTTTGTTCTCATAGATTTAGGGTAAGTTGTGTACATTTTTATAGTCTACTAGACGTAAAATTTATGTGATCTTAATCATGTCATAAAATGTTAATGAAAAATCTTTTGACATATCTTAATACACAACTTAATATGTCATATATTAATATAATAATATCATAATTACAGTTTCTCGGGTTTATGGTCTTTCCTTTATTTTGTGGGATTCTGTTACTTGACAAATGCATGGAATAATTCTGCAAGACCAAAGGATGGATATGGAGTGAATAATGTACAATCGGCTATTGCATTCTCGTTCTTTTCCATCTTTACCTGGGTATGTTAGATGAAGTTCATGCGACAAATTTTACTTAGTTGTTAACATCTATTTTTAGTTTTCTTTGATTTAAATAAATAAACGATTATGTTCTCTGAATTTTCCTCAGAATTGTATTCTGTTATTACAGGCCGCTTGTGCTTGGTTCGCGTTTCAAAGATTTAAACAAGGTACTGACGCGGCATTCGCTCCAAGTTACGAGGCGGATCCTGTCGGTGGTACAGGATACACAAGTTATCCTGATGCCACTGATGCTGCTTACCAAGAACCGCCGTTTGGTCAACAACAACAACGAGGTATGGGTGACTTTCAAGCCCCAGCTTACTAAAAGTCATCCATAGTCGTACCAAAATGTATTTCCATTAAATGCACAGCGAGCTACTTACGAAAGAAGATGATTTAGGATAATTTTTCAGAACAAGATATATTATTTTCCATCACCTATTTTGCTTAAAGGTAATCTCAATATTATTACAAAACTATAATTTTGATACTTTTATTACTCATAATTTCCTGCGTATTGTTGTTTTTATTGATACTAATAATTCTAAAAGAAAAACGCAAGAAATATATATTCTAATGTATCTCTGGTTCTGGTGAATAATGTGCTAAGGTATGTAAAAGATGATCATCAATCAAGATCTATTTAAGAATCGTCAGTGCGCAAAATTCTTTTCTTTACGATAAATAGTTTTAATAAAATGTGTAGTAATTACATCAAATTGTATTTTCCTTTACAGACTAAAGAAGAACTTCATTCGCTAATAGGTCGCTGGGCAGCGCGTTGGTCATAGAGTAAGTTTTCATGGCAAGATGTAGAAGGAAGTTATTTGTTAAACTGTGCTTCTTATTGTTGACCACTTGTAAGTTACACTTATCCATATGCCCAATGTCACAAAAAAAATGCGTTAGGTGTGTTTGAAATTCATATATGCCTGGACATGCGTTACGACGATGGCTACTGATCATCGTGGGAAGTAAATATCTTATAATGAGTAACTAACACTATAGCTAAACTCCATAAATAAATAAGAATTAGTACATGCACAGGCTACGTATATTTTAACGTTGTAACGTGTTCATGGTAA
Organism: Atta cephalotes; assembly: GCF_000143395.1. Lineage (NCBI taxonomy): Eukaryota > Metazoa > Arthropoda > Insecta > Hymenoptera > Formicidae > Atta > Atta cephalotes. The sequence continues at coordinate 658,561 of NW_012130096.1, forward strand.
ATGCGACTTAAATATAACAGTAATATGCGTTGCATTATTATACAATTAGTATTAAACGATGTACACGAAGTCTAGGATTGAAATGAGTAAGTCTCGAATAAGTCGACATATGTTTTAATATTAGTGAGACAATATCTAAGTTACTTAAGTTACTTGTCGTATGAGTTGCAAAATAATGGAATATTTCCTTAGCACAGAATAGCATTAGCAAATATAATTGCACTTATAAACTGCGAATGAATAACAAAACCAAAGTTTTTATTAACATTAAAATATATATGTATATATATATACATATATGTATATATGTATATATATATATATATATATATATATATATATATATATATATATATATATATATATATATAATAATAATAGTACGTACTACTACTAATAAGTTACTAGTATA
>NW_012130096.1:658992-665935 GCF_000143395.1 Atta cephalotes
TTACGTTTAAGTAACGTAATAAAAGTAATATATATATATATATATATATATATATATATATATATATACTTATATTTTAATTATTACTTATAATTTTAAATTATGGTTCGAAGCATTTATTTAAGTATTCTTTTGTCGCATGCTGCATTAAACAATGTAAACATTATTAAAAACTTATGCAGTAATTTAGTAGTCTAAAAAATTCGAGAGAATTATACATTCTAGGCATTTACGAACTGTACAGTTGAGTATAAGAAATTCTTTAACTTCCGTTTGTGAAAAACATGATTTTTAGATATTTATGTTTATATAGCCTTCCTTCGATTTTTTGGTATATCTAGTTTGCATAACTCTCTTGAAGAGAATATATAAGGTTATATGATCCTGATAATTTGAAAAACATAGTTCGTGTAAAATAATTACGTGCAATAATAATCATTATATGTATTCCTGATAGATTTCTAAAAATATCATCTCTTTGAATGTGCAGAATTAATTGTGATACAAAAAAATGTATTTTTGACATTTAATTGTATTTTATATTTCTTTTTCTTTATGAATTTTTTATTTAGACTGCATATTCAAACAGGTTGGATTTTTAGATTATGTTTACACACTTCTCAAAATTGATCTCACTTCTTTGAAATATCTTAACCCTTCTAAGTACATAGCTAATAACATTGTTGACTAGTAGCATAATATGACATACAGCTCATGTCCACCAAGAAGGGTTGAGGCAATAACAAACACAATCTATAAGAATCTCAATCTTTACCATATAAGAAAGAAACAACGTGATCCGTGCTTTTGATTTCGCCTGTGAAATCAGAGAATAATCGTACTTGGCAGAATGTAATACTATCAAAAAGTATCTACTATAATGCTGTAAAGGAATAAAAATGTGTACTAAGATGTGAGTATCGATAACTAAATATATAGCTGTTGTATTATTGTACTTATACATATATATATACTATATAGATATATATATATATATTATGTATATATACATATACATATATATACATCTAATCATTGCATTTAATGCAGTAGCAATGCGTATGCGTCTGTAAAGATTTGAGTGTTTAGGAACGATCTATAATGTAACTTGAAATAGCCAAAATACATATAAGTGATTATTTTTATGCAAGTCCAAATAATTGTATGGCAGTTAAGTAACGGATTACGTTTATCTTATGTGATCGCAGTTTATGACTATTCGTTTCAAATTTAATTCGCAATATGTTATAATATAATATTATTCTTTTCTTTTTATTTAAATTTTTTACAGAAGATGCTCAGCTGTGCTCTACGACAGATATACAAATCGTCAGAAGAATTCTTTTTTTCTAAAAGCATACGTTTACATTCATATAAATTTCTAGTATGCATTTCTTTTCAACAAGCAAAATATGTAATATGTAATAATTTATTTGACTTACTGATTTACAGTCATTTAAGATACATGAGAGTCATTTAAGATACATATTAACGACTTCTTACGCGAGTACAAAATCGTATGTCGTATTTTCATTTTAGTTAAATATTTTCTAATAATTTCAAATTTCGTTTTATACACCTGCTACGACTGTATATATAACACGTTTTGTAGAATTTATATTTGCAAGGGAAAAATGCAGGATTTTATTTCTTAATAAATCTTTGAGTGCCTAACATAAAGTACGTTTTTTTCGTATTTTATTTAGTTTTATTATTAGAAAGATACATTCATAATCGATATAAATTACTAATATAATTAATTAAATTCATGTTCGACATTCGATATTCTTCAATTAAATATCTTAACATCTTTCTATATACAGTATTTATTTGTTTCTCGCTATAAAAATAACTTATCAAAAATTATACTATGCAAAAGTCGCTTTTTCAAAATGTTTAATAATAATAAATTACTAATTGCTTAGACTATTTATTTAGTCTAAAAATAAATACAACCTATTAAATTTCTATTTAAAATAACATAATGTTTGCTACAGATACAAAATTAATTCAATCTTTTGAAAAATTATTTCATTTTTTTAAATTTCTTGTTCTTCTCTTTATCTAATATTTTATATTGTTCTTCTAATTCACTAACTATACTTGGTACATGCTTCATAAGCTGTTCGGCGGTTAATTTAAAGTCCGCATCGATCCATATCCTTTTCAGTTCAATTAGAACGCTGCCTATCATCTTTTTCATTGGCACGTATTTTATCAATATGTTGCCATTGATAGGAAATTTCGGAATTATCCATTGTTCGAATTCGTCTAGAAGCTGCATTGCACCACAGTATCTCAATAACTCCTTCACATCCTCTTTAAGGATGTTGTATTTTTTTACTTGTTGAAGAAGGACCAGCTGCTGATAAGGCTTCAACGGTTTCTCACAGGGCTTGCATTCCCTATGTTGAACCAGGAAGATCGCCAAATCTCTGTCGGAATTAGACAGTTTCAATCTCTCGTGTAATTTTATCACTTCATATTCATCCTTCAGCATTGATACGATCAAGGATATAGGCTTCAAAGTCACATTGTTGGACTGCGCCCGCTCATAAATTTTTCGAAAGTTCTCTATGTCGGGTTCTTCGGGTAAACCGATGTATCTGCTGCTACCGCACTCGAGTAATTTTAGGGTCAATTCCAGGGCAAAAGTGCCACTTAGAATCTTGTTCCATTCGCTCCAAATCCTCTCGCCGGATATCTGTTTCAGACCGCCAATGTTTTCTTTTAACGCCGTTATTGTAGCCTCGTCATGCTGATCTGGACTGTCCATTATTCTTCCATAGAAACGAAAATACCTGGCAGTAATCAGACAATGCAAACCTTATATAAAACATCTCAAAGATTCGGTAACTATATATAAGATTCATAATAATGTTACATATTTAATTATGATAAATTCTGCAAAAATGTATATAATATACAGAGGATGAACGAAATAATATGAACGCACTTTAGAAAATACACTATTTTTTATTATTTATTTCATGAATAAGAGATTAGCTTATCATTTGCTTTTAATACACATTCTATCTTTATTAGAGTAACACACGCACGATATTTGAATAATTATCAATGAAATGTTGTTTATTTATGTACTATTAATTTTAATAGAACATCTTTCAATAGGTCCGTTTGCATTGCTTGCACTTGCTATCTCCGTTTTCTTTTTTCTCTATTTGAGTATATATTTATCTCGTTTTAAGTGCAAAAATTTTTGGAAATTTCATGCAACGCGAAAAGATTTAATTGCTTATACGAATTGGAGGAAGAAATTTTTCTTTATTTTTCCAATTGTTCTATTTTCCAGAACTCTAATATTTTTCCTAGTCAATGCAATCGTCTGATTCAGTACCATTTATAGTTTTGAAGAGCAGAATGAAAAAGAGATTTCAATACTATCCAATCTTTTTCTTTCTTGTTCCAATATCTTTCAAACAATTAAAATTTTTTTGGCTAGAACAGTATTGCAGTTGTTACACTATTCAAGCATATATGACTCTTTCAACAAGAATAAAATTTGTATTAAAGACCAAATGATAAACAACTTTTTATTAATAAAACAAGTCAATTTAGTGTTTTCCAGTAAGAGACACAGTATACACACAGTGATCATTGTATCTTTGTTTAACAGTGGCAAATCATAAGTAATTTACTTTAGTAATTCACTATGTCATCTGTCTCTTGCTGAAAAACACGTAACATTTTTCAGATGTTCATATTATTTTGTCTATCCTCTATATATAAATTAATAGTACACACCTTAAGATTCTAAGATAATCTTCTTGAATCCTAACACTAGCTTTGCCTACAAAAACTATCCTCTTTTCCTTTAAGTCATCGTAACCATAGAAATAATCGTACACTCTGCCGTCGAGGTCGAGGAACATTGAATTGATGGTCAGATCCCTCCTGTTAGCGTCCAATTTCCAGTCGTTTGTGAATTCCACTTGTGCATGCCGTCCATTGGTCAGAACGTCGATTCTCAGAGTAGTGACCTCAAAATTCTCCATATCGTTTATCCTTGCTGTGATCGTTCCGTGCTTTTCACCTTTCTCGTTTATCATCCTGACCTCCTCGCTCATGAACATGTCCTTCATCTGCTGCGGCGTGGCGTCAGTCGCGAAGTCCAAATCCTTAGGCTGCTTACCCATCAGGATGTCACGTACTGCGCCGCCGGCGATTCTCAGCTCGTAATTATATTTCTTAAATAGGCTTGCGAGTTTCTCCAATTCCGGGGTGAAGACAGAGCGAAACTCCGGGCTGTCTAGCTTCGTGATGACAGGATCGACTCTCGACAGTGGCTGGTCATCCATCCTGGTCTTCTTCCAAACTCTCTCGTGTATTCTTCTCGTTAGCCCGTACTTTCTCACCTGCACAGTAAAAAAACAGCTGTTACTTATGCGTATTATTTCCGTGTTCGCAACGGAAAAGTACTTTAATATCTGGTTCCACTAATATAGGATTAACTTAATCTTAATTCAATGAATTTATACTCTTTAATTTTTTTAATTCTTATGATTAGAAAATGATAAACGGTAAAAGTTAAATCGAGATTAAAGTTATTTTAACGTAGATTTAATGTAAATTAATCTACGTGATGGAAACAGGCATCGATGTCGATCTAACATAACCTAACTTTTAAATTCCGAGGAGATTAACGATCATTCTACTTACGGTAATAATATCGCAGCAAAAGAGGTTTATCGTACGCTGTGCTAATGCATTTAACATAGCGTTACTTATATGCGTTGGCTTTATTTCTGTACGTAATTCTAAACGCACGTATCACGACGAACATGCAGTCAACCTGTTCTCCTTCATCTTATGTGATGTGATGATGTTGGTTTGTCATCATTCATATCATCTCAAACTGACTCGAATACTACATCCTACGATTTCTATCAGTTATCGATATTTAGCACAGCAAATGTACTAATCTTCTTTTCGTTACGTTTTTTCGATATTTTATATTCGCTCCTAAAATTATACCTTTAATCTGCTTTTTAATTATATATTTTTTTGTGTGTATATAAAAATACGTATTTATGCAAAAATATGTATTTATACAAAAATAAATAATAATCTCTAATAAAACTACTAATGTATCACAAAAAATATATTAAATAATATGTAAATTAAATAGTTCATATAAAATCAATTAAATTAATAATAATAAATAAATTTATATTATTTATAAATTTATATAAAAATTACACAAAAGAAATACAGAAATATAAAATGAAAAATATTCAAATTCGCAATTTACTTTAGCTTTCTTATTTATCCTTCAAATTATAACTTCTTGAAAGATGCGAAATAAATCGGATTTATCCATTTTTATCAATTTTTAATTTTAATTTCTCGATTCAACTAATTCTTTTCTTAGTTTAAAAAAAGATGAAGAGTAATTTAAATCGAGATTAAAGTTAATTTACGTTGATAGAAACAGAGATTAGATTGTCTAAAGTTAATGTATATTCTCCTAGGAACTCCGAGATGAATTTTTCGAAAGATTTTTCTCGTTTCTCTTATGTTCAGGAAAAAAGATCAATTCAAATATAATTTTAAAAATATCATTCAAAACACACACACACACACACACACACACAAAAGCAACATTGCAGGAGATATTAAAGTGAATTATCGATATTACAGTTGTAATTAAAAATTTTCAAATTGACTGAACGAAATCGGTTCGATTAGGAAGTGTAGTAGACTTTATACTAAAATTGAAAAACTTAAAAATTTTACTTAACGTTTTTTTCGATTATAATATAATCTACTGCATCATCTCCTAATTTTGCGTCTACTTTAATCCTGTAAAAAATTTTTTATACGAATGTATTGTTGATAATTTCACTCCAGCATCCTCTTAAACTGTTTAATAATAGAAAGGTTTAATTCAGAAAGATAGGGCTACAATGACATTATTATATTAATTGATGTTTAATAATGATAATCCATAAGTGCGTATCAACTTTATAAAACGTTGATTCGTCAGTACGAATTGAATGAGCAATTCAATAATATTAAACTCTTTATTCTCCATTCGTTTATGTACATTGCTATTTAGTACAAAAGAGAGTTCATGCACACAAGAATTAACGACAGTTTAATTAACGATGGATTTAACATCATTTTATTGATGTAATGACCATTGTTATAATCATTACGTTATTAATATCGATGTGATCACTGATGTATATCTTTTATGATACGGATCATCACACATGTTTCGCTTAAATTCACCTCAGCCAATGTCATATGTTTTTTATATAATATTATAAGTACCTGTATACGTTCCAAAGAGGATGTAATTTTCGCTGTCTTGCGTAAAAAGTATAAAATCTATCCATATATAGTATATGAGCATACAATCCGGTCATAAAATGTATAACAGAATTTTATACGGCATGCTAATATGCATTTTTATTAATTGCAGATAATATACGTGTATTTTATGTAATGGTACTTGCCGAAATTAGGATTTTTACGACATGTCATTAGAAATACGAAGTATTATTCACGAAACATTATTTCAGCATTAATTTATTTATTCTTATCGGTTAAAAAAATACTTATGTGCTGACGCTTAAAACGAACACGATTGTATCCTATGAAAAATGCAAAAGTTTTTTTCCGTTACGTTACTTTGTTACAGATTCATTAGCGCTTTATTACACTGCGTAAATTGATTATACACTATTGTTTCGATACGTTATACAATCTGCACTTTGGAACATCGAGTACCTATCAAAGAAAAAATAAAACAAAAAACTCCGTTTCCGCAGCGATCATCCTGTCTTCTTACAAGTAACATACGTAGGTTCACGTCTCGCTTATTCTCAACGAGGTCATCTAATTCTGTATCTTATTATTAATATCATATCAAGTAAGTTATCAAGATTTTATATATATATATATATATATATATATA
>NW_012130096.1:666882-696072 GCF_000143395.1 Atta cephalotes
TATATATATATATATATATATATATAAGTAATATATATATGTATGTATGTGTGTGTGTGTGTGTGTGTGTGTGTGTGTGTGTGTGTGCGCGCGCGCGCGCGCGCGTGTGTGCGTGTGTGTATGTGTATAATACGATCATATATGTATGTATGTACATGTAAATAACGGAGGCGTATCATATGAACTATGACACACGAGCCGCGTTTACTGCTAAAGGCGAGACATGAATACGGGTTACAGTCTATAAGACAGTTTTTTTTTCTGAAAAGCAGAAAACGGGCTGTTAAAAATTGACGTCTCTTTTACATATCGGGCGTACGGAATCATATAAGCATAGTAAAACGCAACTTATATCGAATTTACATACAGAGACAACATCCGGCATTTTTATACATGATTTATCTACATTTGAAGTCGCTGATTAGAAATGTGTTTTACTTGTGTGCTGTTTTATCTTCTGTTTACATAATATGAATAAAGTGAAACAAGGTGTCGCACATATCGTGTATTTTCGGAAACATACTCGTTGGTAAAAGCTCTCAGCAGGCCATTTTTCGCTTATATAAAGGTTTAAGAATCTATCTTGATTTAAGGATCTATTAATTTTTTTACATCGCAAGTTATTGGGAAAATACACCTGGTCATCCGTTTCCTCTTTCATAAATAGCGATTCAAATTACTTGAGCGTTCTTTCGTTATTCATTTCACTTTTTTGAATTACGCAATCACACATTCTAAATTATAATCTTATCGTACAATAATATTTCCTAGTTAATTTAGCGGAGGATCGTTGATCGTGATCCGAACCGAATTTTAAAAGGCATCGCAATGTACAGCTGTATATTCGGACAGAGGCCGTACATCATCGAGTGCCTTCGCGAATACGTGCGATCGTATCTATACATTAATATTTGTGAATAATAGTAATAATCACGAACTCTTATTCTTTCGTATTTAAACAATTAGATAAATAAAAATATTACGCTTATACAATTAATGAATTAAGTATGTACACACAATACATATTTCGCTCATCGATAGATGTGTATGCATAGATACATGCATATACATAGTATAGATATATGCATATAAATACATATGTATATGCATATTTCTAATTCACTTACCATCCAGAAGAGAGAATGTGTTTTACGCGTGGTCTAAGGAAAGGCCTAACGTTGAAGAACTTTCTAATGCGCTAGGATTGCCAACACGTAATCAACTCCATAGAGTTTTCCTGTAAATTTCATTACATTGCATGAAAAGATGAGAGAAATATTGATTATATTTACACGGCACGCTTATTCATAACATCCGTAGTTATGAAATTAGCCAATCACAGCAATTCCTCGGAAGAATGGAACGACTGTATTTTATAATTAGTCAGTTTCATAACTATGGATGTTATTAAACTCGATTAAGGATGCGTGTAAATATAGTTATTAATTTCACTTGTATGCGTGTGTGCGTGCGTGCGTGCATGATTAAGCACGACCTAAACTTCATTTTATTAATATAAAAGCTGTATAATGCGATTGTATTCAAATTGCACTTACGTAGGTTTCGTTAATTTACCAGAAGTCTTCTTCTTGTTATTTCGACACTTCTTTACGTACGCTTCTATTAGATGGGCTATCTTTTTAGGATTAATTTCACCTGTCTTATTATGGCATATCTGTAATTGAGATTGTAGGATATTTTTATTATGTGTATTCTTATTTCTTGGATTATGTTTATTCAATATTATTTTTAATTATTAAAAAATCTAAATAATATTTACCTTAGGTACTGCTTTGCGCATGATATCTTTGTATTCCTCTTTTGTGATGTGTTTTTTGGTATAATGGGGTTTGAGAACCAATTTCACTTCTTCCACGACTCTCTCTTGTCGGTTTAGTTTTTTAAGAAACTGCAACAATACAGATAAAAAATTTTGCATTTTATTACATATTCATTTTATTACATATTCAATGTAATTTTGCAAATTACATTGAACGTCGTTAACATACCTTATCTTTAACTTGCATTTCTACGGCAGAGCTAGGAAGATCGTCCAGAATTTGAAGCTGATTTTCGTCCATGCGTACGCCAACCTTAGGATTGGTAGCTATAAAATATATCATTTACATAAGTTTACTGAAATATTAATATTAATTACTGTTATTATATTATATACTATTAATATATTTATTCGCTAATGTTAAAAAAGATGAAACTTTATCACTAATCTTACAGCATCTGTTATATTGTTCATATATAATAATTACTACAAATAAGATTCAGATCTTTCTGTACCGTTTCAATTAAAAAAAAAACGAAAATTAAAGTACGTACACTTCTTCGCCTTTTCCTTAGTAACCTTTTTAATTCTGTTTTTGGTTGCAGTCTTAATTGGAGGCAGTATTCCACCGAATAATGCATCAAACGGATCTTTCTTCTCCGCATTCTTGTTGATCTTCGGTGTGCCGCTGGTTTTAACAGCGGCAGGTGGTGGTGCATTTGCAACGGGTGAGTTATTAAAATTGACAGGACTAGGTGGATCGAACAGGCTATCACTCAGGGTCGATCCCGGTGAATAAGGGGACGACATGTCGATGATATTGTCATTCGTCATATCTATGGTCGCATCATTACCGTTTTGCCCTACCGTCGAACTGTTTTTATTCTGAGTGGATTTGGAAGATCGCGGCAAAGTGGATGACTTCGCAGAATTTGCAAATACATTAGGAAGCTGCGGTCTATCGTTTGTGCGTTGCTTTATCTGATTGCTCGGTGAGATGCGATTAGGCTGCAAGAAAACCAAGTATCAAATGATTTGATTTAGCAATTCGTAATACTTAGAATGAATTGATTAAAATTAACATTTAAATAAAATAAAAACAAATACCTGCAGAGTTCTTTGTGCGGGATTAGACGTGTTGCTAGCATTGAAGCTTCTCTGTACTGCAGCCGCTACCGTCGCTAAGACGGGATTGATAGTACTAAACGGATTGACAGTCGATTGCACATTTTGCGGATTCTGTTGAGTCTTGGGCGGACTACTGCTGCATGATTGGGCTACGTCAGTCTGGCTTTCCGGCACTGGAGACGCGGAGACATCTCTCTGAGGTGATGGTCTCTTGATAGTTACTATCGATATTATCTTTGGCTTCTCTATCGGCTTCTCCTGAGGGGGTTGTTCTTGCTGTTGACTGGGCTCATCCAACGGCAACGGAGTATCCGCAGCTCCGTCGTGCTTTCTGGGCGAGTTGCGCTGTGCTCGGTCATGCTCATCGTTTGGTGTTGCTTCTTGGCTGGCATCCGGCGTTGGTGAACGAGATTTAGTTGGATCAAAAGGATCGTAAGCGTCCGGAGAAGTTGGCGGAGATGTTGGTGGCTCGGGAGGTGTGTTGGGACCGATTTTGAGACGTAGTTCCAATTCCTCCTGCGCTCGCATCTCTAACTCCTCTTCGGCCCGCTCATCCATCATCTCCTCTTCTTCTTCCTCTTCTTCCTCTTCTTCTTCCTCTTCCAACAGCGGATTTATCAAGGACGGTCTAAGATTGCTGGGCTGCTTATTTATGGAGAATTTGATCTGCGGCTCCGGCGGTGTCTTAGGACCTTGTGAGACAAACTGCTCACGCGGTGGCGATGTCTGCGATGGCGGGCATTGTTCCGGCGATGCAGTGAGCGTTTCCTGTACCTGTTTGTCATCATCGTCGCTCAGTACTATAACGTCGCGAGGTGATGGCGTTTGTTCGCGGAAAGGCGATTGATCCAGATCGATCACGGCCACGGGTTTCTTCGTCGCTGCAATCTCTGCCGCCTTGGATTTCTTCTTCTTATCTTTCTTCGCCTTCGGTGACTTCGATCGCTTATCTTTTGTCTTATCTTTCTTCGATCGCTTCGTGGAAGGCGTGGTCTCTGTCTGAACGGATTCTCTTCGACGACGTTTTATTGGAGGTGACAATGGAATAGTGGTTGGTAATTCCAACGGTAAAGACAACGGATTCGTCTCGTTGTCTTTGTTGAAGCATACGCTAACCAGTATATTGTCGCCGCTAGCAAATACTTCTTTTGACGGCGGCGGAGTCCTGTTGCGTTTATTCTTTCGCCGTTTCTCCGCCTCCTTGGACTTCCGACTCTCTTTCCGCCGTTCCTTCTTCTTCTTCTTTATCGCCTCCTTGTTCGTTAATATGACAGTCAGATTCTTTGGTGACACGTTATCCAGTACGGATGGTGGTGACCAATTTCGCGCCCCAATTGGCTCCTGCTGGATATGCGGTGGTGTCTTCGATCTCGAACGCGACCAGGATGGCGTCCACTGCGCGCTCCATGAACGCTCGCGTTCTTCGCGCTCACGTGGAAACTGCTGCTCTTGCTCCACGCTCTTCTCATTCAGCTGTTCCCAGTTCCTGTTACGATCCCGCTCTCGCGAGATTGACCTGGCCTTCGACCGCGACCGACTGTGCGCCTTCCTCTTGCTGTGCTTCTTCTCGCGTGCCTTGGACGTCCTCTTCGGTGACTTGCTGCGCGATCTCTTACGGTTCCTGGAGCGACTACGCGACTTGTACTTCTTCGTTTTCTCCTTCCGCTTATCGCGCGATTTCGACAGTGATCGCCTACGTCGTCTAGGCGACAGCGATCGCCGCTTGCGAGACAGCGAACGCGATCTTCTACGTGAGATGGAGTACCGTCTCGATAGAGATCGCCTTCGCGACTTGCGTCTGATATGAGAAGACGATCTTTTGCGCGAATTGGAACGGCACGATTTGGAATACGATTGGCCACGATCTCTCGACCAGGACAATCGGAGACGGGATCTACTCTTTGATCGTCCCTTCAAATACGATTGACTTCGTCGATCCTTTGAGCTTAACTGAATTCTATTCGACGAACGACTTCTCGATCTGCTTCGTGACTTCTCCCTGATGTCCCTGCCATACTCATCTTTTCTCGGTCGTGATGGTTTTTCAGCCACGATCTTTCTTACATCATATCGCGGTAACTCTTTTCTCTTCTCCTTCTTCTTACTAATTTCCTTTGTCTTTTTCTTAGAAGACTTATCCTTTTCTCTTTCCCTTTCTTTCGACTTAGACTTAGACCGTTTATCCTTGTCGCGGTATGGCCTGTCCTTTGTATTTTTTGAAAGTTTTTTCCAAGAGACTAGATTATCTGATGAAATGTTCTCCTTGTTTTTCTCCGTGCTCTCCTTGTTCTTTTCCTTTTTATCTTTTTTTCTCTTCTTTTTACCATCTTCTTTATCTTCTCTGAATTTTTCACGCTCCTTCGTATCCAGTTTACTCTCGTCTAATATCTCGCCATCCTCCATCTCTTTTTCTCTCTCTTTACGTAACGCCAAGGCGATCAATTCCTCCTCGAAATTTATCGCGTCGTCAGTTTCGGAGATAGCCTCAGTGCCCAGCTCAGCATAACCAGTCAATGATCTGCAGTCATCCAGATCGTCATTTGTTTTATCTTTTGTCGGTGTGATAGGCTCCAAGCCGGCTTCAAACGGCATACATCGCTCCACCAGCGTATTCTCATCCCTCAAAGGCAATTCATCTTTGCAAGGTGTATAAGCGCCATCCGAATCCCAATTGTTATCGAAAGTGGCAGGTACAGGTGGCTCGTTTATCTTATCCTTCTCGATCGGGAATTGCTCTACTTCATCATCCACCGTCGAAAAACTTCCCTTTTCGTTCCGTTGATCCGACAAATTTGGATCCTCATTGTCGCTCGACGCTTTATCACCATCCTTGTCATCCTTATTATCATTCGCTTTGGCAAGTTTATGGCTGCTCGATGAACATTCGTCATCACTGCTTGATTCTCGCTCTTGCGAGTCGTCTGCAGTCATCTCACCTTGTATCTCGGTATTTGAACGAGATAATATGGTTTTGTTTATTGTGTCACCACCTTCCAAGTCTTCCGAGCTGCATTCAATACTCAGCTCACTGCTGTCCAATTTTCTTGGTGATAACCGAGCTATGTCAAGAGTGGGCGATGACATTGCGCTTTCCGTGACCACTATGGTCTCTTGGGGTATGATATTTGCCGCCGCCGATTGCACTTCTTGTTCATTGTCTTCTTCTTCCTTTTTATTGGATGAAGTATCGACATGTTTCGATTTCTCATCCACCGACATAGCTTCTTCATCCGATGAGTTCTCGGAACGGGATTCTTTGCTTCCGCGTTGACTATCAAGTTTAAATGACTCTTTCTTTTTAGGGCTCTCTGAAACAGGCTCCAACTCCATTTCTTCTTCTTTTTCCTCTTCTTCTTCTTCTTCTTCAGCAATTTGTGGTCCTATTTTAATAAACTGGTCCAATGCTATCGACGATTGTACGACTGTGGATTCAATCTCTGATTTTGATGAACTGACATCTTTATTGCTATCTTGCTCTTGTTGCTGTTTGTCTCTCGATGACGCCATCATAGTTTTTTTCTGAAGAACACTGTTCTGCGAATTATCATCCAATTGCAGGCCACTCAGCCGATTATTAAGCCTAATTTTGTTACCGATTTTGAAGGTAATTTTACCACGATGCGAGTCATGCGAGATCTTCTTCGGCGGTATCTTACTCAAGGTTTGACGCTCTTTCTGTAGCGCTTCGAGATAAGGATCGGCCGGCTCAGGTGGCAAATCCGGCAAATCGCAGGCTTGAATGTCTCCCACAATAATATCATCATCATCGGGAATGCTGGGCGGTAACGGCGGCGGTTGTAATGATCCCAGCTGCTGTGATAATTCTTGTTCTGTATGCCTAGCCACATCCATAGTTTGCGACGAGTAGATGGAAAAATTCGGGCAGTCCGACTGTGAGTCATTATCATCATCATCATCGTACGCAGTCAACCGAATAGGTTCCTGTGTATGTTCTCTACTTTGAATCGTCGTCGCGGCAATTGGCAACGGAGGATAAGTCGCAGAGACTAACGGCGGCGCACTTGGCATAGGTATATTACAACTGTCTATGCTGTTCCGCAACATATCTGCCTTTTCCAACGTTTTCAACGGAGTAGCTACATCATCATTGCTGTCGCTGTCGGCTGCAAACGGATCATATTTGTCGCCGCTTATCGGCAGATCTCTTGGCATTTCCTCCTTATGGCTATCGTCAATCACCAATTCCTGCTCACTGTCGTCCTTGTCGCTTCTGGAGTTTTCTTCAAAATTCAGCAAACCAGATGGCGGTTCTGGCGGTGGCAACAAAATCATCGAGCTATTATTGTGAAGCTCTTCCTGTGTATCGCAATCAGACTTGGCTAGTGGTTCGATGTCGCAATAAATATCGCAGTCATCATTATCTTGTCGCGCAGCAGGTGATGCAGCTACGGGTGACGCAATTACGGGTGACCCGGTCGTGGGATCCGGCATCACAATGCGATCATTCTGCTCAGATGGTAGCTGATAATTTCGCGTCATATCTTCCGACAGATTGACCGAAGGTAGACTGTTGTGCATGTGTATCGGCTGCTGCATATTTATTGTTTCCGGTGCGTTTGGTGGTGCAACGGACGGAGCACCAGGAGGCGGTATGCCTAACGGGGGTAGTCGAGGAGGCCTGGGGAATCGATCCGTTACGTGCGGAAACGGCAGCCTCTGATCGAAGCCGCCACTGCTGTCCGTATAATTAAACGGTCGTTCGCTGGGTGGCGGCGGAAAACGCATCCGTTCGTTGCGGAAATGCTGAGGATTGCGGTTGCGGAACGGCGGCGGCAGCGCGTGGGCACCAAACATGGGTGGTCCGCCACAGTGCTCAAAATTTGGATTGTAGAACGGCGGCGGACCAAAGTCGCGATTCCCAAAGTTGTCCCGCGGACCACCGCCGCCGGTCCCGCCGCTGTAATTATGCCTGCCACCACCGCTTGGTGGTAATGAATCCCGACCACCGCCGTAGGTCTGCCCTCCGTGGCCACCATGTCGACCGTTATCACGACCATAACCACCCCGGAAGTTGCCTCTATTACCACCACCACTACCACCACCTCCGCCACAGGGATTGTTGTACATTGGCGCCTGCGTAATATCACTAGAATTAATATTAGACAGATCCAATGGTGTATCCACCTTTTTCAGGATTGCTTCCTCATGTTGCGTGACTTCCTCTTCATCCTGCTTCTCTTTCTTCGGACTCTCATTGTTATTGATACTATGTTTGTTTTCTTTTTCAAGATTCTTCACAAACAACGTGCCGTCAGCCTTCAAGACCATATCCGCCTTCTTCTTGGTCGAATGCCATAGCTCCTGATTGCTCATTATACTGCTCAGTAGATCTGTTATGCCAGTATTATCTACTTCATTGACTGGATCAACTATAGTTTTTAAAATGGCGCGGCGTCTGATCGACGGCATTGCTGTTCGTCGTTGTCGTACGTTTATCATAGGACCACTTCCAATTCCAATAGAATCTTCATCGTCATAGTCCGAACTAGGGAATAAAATTATTTTTTTTATTAAAATATTTCACAAAATATTATTTTCTTATAATTTTATTTTTATTATATTTCTAACTTTTTTAAACCAAAATCATCTGAACAATGGAGGATTAAATATTATAGAATAATATATACACATAGAGCAATATCTCATGCATTTTGCCTAAAATAAAAAGTGTGCAATCCAGCATTAATAAAATGAAACATACTGCATATTTATCTGCGTTCAAGAAAAAAATTGTACAGACTTGTAGGAAGATGGGGAACCAATTAAAAATAAGAATGAATAAATAAGAATGAATAGGATCAATTGCTCACCCAGGTGGACTGTAACCTAATCCCAGATCATTTCCAAAGAGACTGACTTGAGATATACCAGCGCTATGTCTGGCATTTATGAGAATGCTTTTCTCAGGTACAGAGATGTTATTTTTCATGACAGGTACAAGCTGAGGCATCTTCGATTTCTTCACACCGAGTATAGTCGCCAATCTTCTTTTTACCGTTCGTGTACTCAGCACGGATGCTTCAATGCGCGCACGTCGCTTGTATTTTCTCCTCTGGAGAAATAATAACTACATATGTGCTTTTATAAAGATAAAAAAAAATACGATAGACAATGTGTACATTTAATAACAAAAATTAGATGAAAATAAAACGTAAAATGAGGAAAAGGCGTTGTGAAAAAAATGCTCTTTAAAAATTTTCAAATTTATCTTTAAGATAAGAAGACAGAAGTAAATTAGTAAAATAAGCAGTTAATAGATTTTATTGACTAGGGTGTAATATTTTAGAAAATATACACAAGTTTAATTAGTATAGTAAATTAAAATTATTTTGAAAGCAAGACAATTAAAAATCTCATTAAAATAAATCTATTAAATTAATTTGTAAATTCATTGTTCTTTAATATTTGGTTTATATTATTCTTGAGATTATTCTAAATAGATGTATCGTTGTTGATGGCAATGCTCTTAGGATAATCTTCTTATACATGATTTAAATATTTTCAATGTATTTAGTTACAAAACTGTATTATTTTATTAACTTATATTAATATATCTTATACTTTTCACGAATTATATAAAAATATATTACAAATAGAAAAATCACATTAAGAAAATAAATTACACATATGACTTTAATCTTAAAGTTAAACGGTTTCTAAGATTTAGCATATAAATATGATAAAGGAAGTTTCTAAGATTTAGCATATGAATATGATAAAGTCATTTGCAAAATTAAGAAAAAAAACCAAGTGCATCTAGTGTGAGAAAATCATTTTATTTATATAAATTAAGAACAATGAGTTACAATCGAAAAGTCTAATTCAATTTAATTGTGTTACGAAGGTAGCATAAATATGATTGGGGAATACAGCAGTGATCGGATAGTCTGGATCGGAAGACCAAGATGATGAACACTTAATGAGACACCCTGGCATTACCAGACCGTACAATTCAATTTTATAAGAATTAAGTTATACATATACATATATTTTAAAACACAGCATAAAATACGGGAATTATACAAAAATTTTTACTTATTAATCAATAAAGAGAATGCAAACAGAATATACATTCACATTATCGCGAAACATGAAAAAGATTCAGAAAATGTTATATACGCATCTGGCAATGCGATGAGCAATGTTACGTGTTAAGATATTATGCTACATTTGAGGAGAAATTAGCGTTATACCTTGCCGGTTTTTTTTGTACTTTTCTTACACTTCCTCCTTGATGTGGATGATGCAATTTTGACATACGTCACTATTTCTTCCTCTTCGCCATCATTGTTGAGTTCTTTAATTCGCACTTCTCGAAATAAATTATTGCTGGTTTTCTTCTTCGAATTCTTGGCGAGTTTTTTCTTTTTTCTTTTCGACATTTTAGTCTTAGATTTTGTATTCAAACGCGTGGAAGAAGCGTTACCTTCTAGGCTTGTATTTGGAGAGCGACTTCGGCTATTATCACCAATCGAATCAAGGCCGGACGAAGTTGACGGCTGATTTGGATCAATACATTGTTCATTTGTTCGATTACGATTGCGCCTAGAATTGACTCTGGAAACGCGTCTGGTAGGTAGATACATACGATCATTGACATGAGGAAGTATATTACGGAATATATTTAAGTTCGTTCCTAATTCATGAAAGAAACGACTAGTATTTCTCCCCGTTGTTATAAGAGTTGGCACAAAACTCGACAAATACTGCAAAGATAAATAAAAGAAGGAATTAGTTTTTATATTCTTATTTTTATTATGTATTCTTACGTTCACACCTGGTTTTTATAAAAGTCAAAAAAATAATCTTTTTATACATCAAAGAACATTTCATATATAAATTCAATTAATTCATGTGTGAAAATATTATATAAAAAAATTAAAATTTTTTAAAATAAATTATATTAGATAATTTAAATTTGTTTTTATAGCTTGTAATTTAAGTTGCAATTTTTTAAAACTACTATATATATTTTTAATTTAAAAATCTCAAGTATATTATGGAAATAAATTACATAAAAAAATTACATTTAAAAAAAATTACATCAAATCTGAAATTAATGTTTATTTATTTAAAAAAACATTTTATATGAAAAAAATTGTCAATTAATAAATTGTAATCCATAAATAATATATTGTTATAATACATAACTCATCTTTAGATATATTTTAAGTATAAATAAGTTGTTACCGATCGTCTAGTCGAACTGCTTTCGGTACACCCCGGACAATACCATTCTTCAATGGGAACTGTAGTTATTGGGGGTGTTAAACATTCCATATGATAGCCACGATCGCAATTGTCACAAAGTAACATTCGATCTTCTCTATCACTTTGATGACATATTTCACAAAAAGTTGGATCATCTGGTGGTTGATTCTCAATACGCGGCACAGCTTCTACTGGTAAATGATTTACGATCTAAGGAAAATAAAAAAACACATTAAATTGCGATATAATTTTTTTAATTCATTCACACACACACACACACACACACACACACACTCTCTCTCTCTCTCCTCCTCTCTATTATATATATATATATATATATATATATATATATATATATACACATTTTTTTCCAATAGGTTATTTTTTGTAGTTTGGTTATTTGTGTTAATTTTTTTAAATCATACAGTATTGAATGACAAATTTATAAAAAAAATTACCTTGCCATCAAAATGACTTCTAACAACAATTGTAGTGAAGGATATGCGATCCACTGGACAAGTGTTGATGTTTTTACTCCATTCCAATAAACATTCTAAACAGAAGCAATGGTCGCATTCAGATGGAATACCAATTTGCTGTTTTCTAAATGGTAGCAGACATATAGGACATTTTTCCGACTGATCATCACTGCTATCAGAGTTAGCGTTGACATTAGTTAATGAAGAGGAACCAGGTTTATTGGCATTCTCATTTTTACTTTTACATAAAACTTTACGCTTGGCAGTACATTTATAAGTATTGCCACTTGATTCATCTGAACTAGTCCAATCACTTTCCCATTCGGATGTACTACTGTCTGTAATATGCGTGGATCTGCTTTCCTCGCTACTATTAGATTCATCACTAATGACTCTCTGCAACAAATGATATTAATGAAGATATCATCAATAAATTTGGCTAAACATTTCTTTAAAAAAATATAAATCATAATACATGGTTTTGTCGTTTAATCACAGGCTTAGGTACATCACTATCGCTGCTGCTTTCTCCTTCGCTTACGACTCTCTAAAACAATAATATAAATGCAAATTAATGTAAATTAACAAACAATATGTTCGTTTAGAAATAAGACAATAAATAAAATTGAATAGGCTGCAAATGAGATTTAATAGATTCCATAAATATTATACAGTTAGAATTGAACATTTAATTTAATCAATATTTAAAGATACTATAATAATTAAAACACTTCCAAACGTACAAGTTTCTTCTTTCTTCGAATTTGTACAATAACAGATTCATCACTGCTATCACTGTCGCTAATGACAATTTTTTTTGCGTTTGTGATTATGATGACGTATCAAACAAGTATTATCGCTGTCGCTTGACATCTTGACTATCACTACAATTCATACCCCCTGAATTCTTCTCATAGATCTGTAACCAAGAATTCATGTCAATTAATATCCACTGTACTAGCCATTTTCAACAAACTAATAAACAAATCATTCAGTTTCCATCTAAATTCCATCGAAAATATCGCTCGGTTCCTCATTGTAATAATGGAAGCAATATACAAATTTATTTTGCATTTGCGAGCTACTCCCGTGCGATACCCTAAACAGAATAATCTAAATGAAGATTACTCGATGCTGCGCGGTGCGCCCGCTCCGGAATCTCAAATCGTGACTAAATCGTCCCACACAACGATGATCGACATCTGGGAAACGTCGTCGACTCGGTTACCCTGATGAGCTGCAGGTGGATGACGGCGTCGCGGTGGACGATCCCACGATTCCGCGCGCGCTCTCGGCGTCGTCGACGATGGTTCACGAAAGCCGTTGCTGATCCCGCGTCGCGGTCGCACCCAGTAATTCTCGATTGCCGTGGAAACGAGCTCGCGAGAACGTGTCTAGGACCGCATTGATGCGAATTGACCAGAGTTGACGCTTCTCGATTTCCGTCCCGCTTCGTTCTTACTCACTCTCTCTCTCTCTCTCTTTCTCTCTTTCTCACTTCGTCCCTCTCGTTCTCTTACTCTCGGTGTTGCTCCTGATTCCTTCTGTAATCGTGTCGCACGCCGACGAATCGCGGGCATGCGACACCGATCCCACGATTCTCGTACGGACGGAACGGCCTTGAGCCGTTCGCGCCGGAATTATCTCCTCTGACTTTCTCCTGCGGCAATATACCGAAAAGTAACGCGTTCTATCGTGAGACTGCGGACATATTGGATCGCGGACGCCGTGCTTGCTGTGGTGGTGTGTATGGATATAACATTGTGACGTCACTTCCGGCCTTGCATTTGAGACGAGGCGAAAGTACAAGAAATGTCGAGCGTAGTACCCGACTGATCGGAAGTGACCGCACTGTCATACGATTTGAATTTGAACAAGCGATTTGAAAAGAGATGAAAATTATAAAAATGAACAAATTCACTAGATGTTGATCAATAAATTTATAAATATTTTCATAAATTTGTTCACTTAAATTACAATAACAACTGGTCTGTTCGCGTTGTTTGAAATCCCTAAAAATTGTCGAATTTAAAATAAGATAGATGTATATTTGGGCGTTGAAAAAAGAGAATGCGAAGAATGCGAGCAAAACGAACAGACCAATAGTCTGTTTTCAATTCCTACGCTAGACTGCATTATACATATCTAAATATACATATATTATACAATAAGATTGGAAACAAGACCGTTTATATTAAATACATTACTTCAAATTCGAAGCGCTACTATGGTCTGAATGTTAAGATATTGAACTATTATGCATTCATATAAATGAATTAATTTCAGAAATGATAATTGCATGCCGATATGGTTGTCGGACTTTCTCGGTAGTCTAAAAAATTAGGCTTATTTAAAATAACATATTATATATTATATATATATATATATATATACATAAATTATAAATAATATCTAAATTATGCATACTTTAAAAAATAATTAAAGTAAAATTGTATATCAGGACTTAAAAGATAAAAAGCCTCACAGAGAGAAAGAGGCAAATTGCAAGACGTCACCTGTCTTCTCTGATTGGATATAGGCATCAAAGCTCCATAGGCATGGAAGAGATTGGAGAAAACTAATCACGTGACTCTTTTCCTGTTGTGAATTTGAGCCTGATGCAATTTGCCTCTCTCCCTGTAAGGCCGGAATCAGACTATGCATTGAAAAGTGAGATTGAAAATTGAAAATTTGACCAATCAGAACAAAAAGAGCCAGAATTCTTTCTCCTCATTGGTGAAATTTCAATCTTTAATCTTCAATCTCAATCTTCAATGCATAATTTGATTCCGGCCTCTCTACTAACTCTTTAACAAGTTACAATACCTTCTTTTGGAATGCAGCCTACTCATAAAGCGATTGATTATTTTTTATGGATCTATTATGGATCATAATCCAGCAAATTTAAGGATATATTCACACAAATGAAAATTATCCAATCACGTGCATTTTTATAAAAGAAATGCGAAATTGGATAATTTTCTTTATGCATACGTTTATGCGGCTATTCAAGTTTATGTGGATATATTCTAATTGATCAATTTCTTACGGCTTAAGGCTTAAATCATCTATTGTAGATCCGGACTAATTGTTGCGAAGCGAATCAGCTCGCTGCTATTGATATATTCTTCCAGATCTAAAAAAATGCTGGTTGAATGATTTAAAAGAATACATCAATGCGACTACGTTCAGCAGAAAAAACAGATTTGCAACTGTTATAAAAGCTGTGGTCAAAGTTTTACTACAAATGCTTTGAAACGTTTGATGGAGCAATTAGAAGAAAGAATTTTACAAACTAATCAATAAAAAAAAACTTTTGTAGCATCGCGTTGACCGTACCCTGTATTCAAGAATTTTACAATAGTTGCAAAGATACTTTTTCTACTGAACGCAGCAAATGCATTCGGTATTACAATTGCTGAGCGCTTAGTGAATGAACGCAGCCGTGTATTCTTCTAGATCATCCAATAGTAGCGAGCGCTCACGGATCCGCTCCGTAAAGAAGCGTTTATATTAGCCGTAACCGTATGCCGTAATGTAAGAATTGACTAATCTCAGTATTGAACTAATCACAGTATTCCACTCTCATTCGACGAGAAGAAGAGAATACTCAAAGATGATTGTGATGGCAACCGCTTGTCCAAATGCAAGTGCGCCACTAACACAATACGTCCAGTCAATTCAGTCAATCGCAATATTGCATCGATTCCAAACAAGCGACGCATAGACGCATTGCGCAAGTCCGCCAATAATAGAGAAGCAATAAGGAGAAAGCCATTAGTAACATACTCTCCTTGTAAATGTATCACTGAAAGAAAAATGATATTAGCTTATATCGTATTAATATATACTTATCTTAGTTAGAAACCATTGTACATCGAATTAAAATAAACCTGTTGTGATAGGTATACGATAATCGCTGTAATTCGTCATTTGTCTCCTTTCGCAAATTCTTCCTTCCGCGACGCCATACTGATTCGTCAATTTTTACAGATTACGGCATACTAGAGTCCTTAGATATCAGAGATTGGAAGTCGATTGTGTATCTTGAAATGAGGTGAAAGTTACAAGTGAACAAATTCATCTAGAATGTTCATAATTTAATTGGTCAATATCTAGTAATCATTGCTCACTTTTGTAATTTTCACCTTATTTCAAAATACACAATCGAGCCCTTGATCATGCCCTGAAAAATGACGTGCGAGTCCGAGTTTGCTTTCAATTAGTGATATGAATGTAAGTGTTCTCTGATTGATATCGATGGCATTGCCAATGAGCACGCCAATCACAAGAGAAAAGGCTAGACTCTAGTAATCTAGGAATTCTAGTTAACATCGAGGGTTTAATCAGAATGTAAGTACTAACCAATTACAGTTGAGCATTCCCCTGTCATTCGACTGTAATAAGGGAATACTCGATTGTAATTAGTTGGTCCATTGGCTACATTCAGCAGAAAAAACAATTTTGCAACTGTTGTAAATTTCTTTAATATAATTGGTTTTATCCTTAGTTCCTCATTGAATCTAAATGTATAAACCAATTATATTAGAGAATTTTACAACAATTGCAAAGCTACTTTCTTTGCTGAACGTAGCTATTCTAATTCGGATTAAACCCTCAGTGGAAACTAGGCCACTGTTGCAGAATTTTGTGTACGGCAACCCTAAAGTCTATAGCTATAAAATACGAATATATCTATTGAATGTGATTCACTTAACGCTGCAAATACTTCGTTAACCAATTAGAAAAAAGAATTTTACGAATTGACCAATCAAAGAATGCTTCAAAGCGTTTGCAGCGTAAAGTGGATCTCACCCATTGTATTCTTTAAGATTATCCAATTAGATCTGGAAGAATACAATAACAGCGAGCGCTCATTCAACTGTTAAGTTTACTGAACGTAGTCACTGAGCGAGTTCAAGACGATAAAGCTAGGCATGCTTGCCGAGTGAATGAGCATGATTGGTTCTTATCTGTGGATCCAACTAATCATGTTTAATAGCTCGGCGAACAGACCTAGCCGCTTTATCGACTTAAATGCGCCCATTGTGTTTTCGGCTTTTTGTTAACCGAAGGAGGGCGCCATCTTCTCTCGCCGTCCTCTTTCATTTTTCCTTTCGTGGAGGACGTTGTTGAAAAAATCCTGACAAGATGGGTCGTATGCACTCACATGGGTAACATAACAATATTTATCATAACAATATTTATCATCGATGTAATCTCTTTAATTTTCTGTTCGCTGCGATGCTCGCGATTTATCAAGATCCTTGTCGTCGACGAATATATCTTATACCATAAGCATCGAGATGTTCTGTCTGTGTGCACATCCAGTGACCATGTGTTTGTGACTCCGTTCTTTTCGAACGATCAATTCTGTCAGCTTTATAATTTATAATTTACAGTTGTTGAGCAATCTAATGATTCGGCTTTTTTATATGCCATGTATCTTTATAAACACACTGCTTTTACGAGAATACATAACCTATCACATGTACGCATGGTGTGACCGCGATTTTATTATGGCGTTATTTTTCCTGTAACTGCAATGTCAGTGAAACATTTGTCAAGCACGAGTATTTAATCAAGTTACTGACAATGTTAATTTTTTTGTTAATCTTTAGTATAGTAGAAACATGTTTAATAAACAACTTATTTTTTTATATCAATAACTGATCATTATTTAACTTTTAACTTTTTATTATCGTTATTCATTTTTTTTTATACAATATATAGTTTTAGTATTTTCATGCAATACTTCTGAAAAATTACTTTCTAAATATTATATGATGGCATATTATATTTTTTAGAAAAGGTATATCTCAGTCGGCACTTCCTTACCGACGAAGTGTACCAACTTGGTTGAAACTAACACCAGAAGATTGCAAAGAACTTATCTACAAGCTAGCAAAAAAAGGACATACACCATCTCAAATTGGTAATTTTGATACACATTTATTTATTTCGACTAATAAAAACTTTATTAGCTGTTAATTTAAAAGAATCAATATATTTGAAAGCAAACTCTATGCAGGGGATCTTAGAGTTTTTAATTTGATTCTCTCAAATATGTTTGCAAGATTATAAGTGATGTTTGATGTGAATTTGATCATTTGTCACTTCACAATAGGTCATCACTGATACTTTTGTAAAATAACAAGTTTGATAATTATTAAAATGACAAAAAAAAACGTATATAAGACAACATACAACATATTTTGTATTTTTATAGGTGTCATACTTCGTGACTCACATGGAGTAGCACAAGTACGATTCCGTACAGGAAATAAGATTCTACGCATTGTAAAGAGCATGGGTCTGGCTCCCGATCTACCAGAGGATCTCTATTACCTGATCAAAAAGGCCGTCGCTGTGCGTAAACACTTGGAGCGAAATCGCAAAGATAAAGATTCAAAATTCCGTTTAATTCTCGTCGAATCGAGAATTCACAGGTTGGCGCGTTACTATAAGGCGAAAGGATCTCTGCCGCCAAACTGGAAATACGAAAGTTCAACAGCTAGTGCTCTTGTAGCTTGATTTTGTTTGTATTTACATATGCTTTAATAAAATTCGAAGACCTCAATTTACCTTTTTTTTATTAATACTGCCACTATGAATTACGTTATATACATACGCGATGTATACGTACACATATAGCTTGTTCAATAATAAATGTAATACTTTTTCAGCTAAACTGGATAGAATAGTCCTCTACCTTTTTGTGATTCATTAAATATTAATTTAGAAGTTGTTAGAAATTCATTAAAAATCCACAAATGAACAAAAATAATTTAAAATAATCTTTCATTAACTTAATGGCCTTACACAGTACATACGAATTAGAAAAAAATAACAGAAATTCTGCTAAGCCAAGAATTTTTCGGATTCTTGAGATTGATTTTATATTTAATTAATACTTTCTATATGCATAATAAATCAATTAAATATCAATTAAAAATTCTTTTTATATTTATCCCGATTTGAACGGAATGATAAAATCTAAAAGCTACGCGCGGACTAAGAACATAGAATTTTTAATTAATATTCATCCGATACCACCGGATATTCCACTTGACGAAGTAGCAAAAGTAGGCGCTTGTTCTTAATCGATGAGACACGAACGCCATATGTTGTCCCTTGCATTTCCGAGACATGGAAATTGTTCGATACAATGCCTGTTGTTTGTCGCTGCAATATATTGCATTAAAACTTTCTATCTCGCCAAACTTAAAAATACATACTTATTTCATTTTAAGTACAAGTGTACACCAGTTAGTTTAGCCAGAAAAAATAGATTTAAAGAGACTAAAGAGAACGAGAGTAATTCTGCATGTTCGCCTTGATGACTAGACGCCTGTCACGACTTCGCTCTCTAATCAGAGTACTGATATAACTTTTCCTCTGAAAGAAACATGAAAAGTTTTCTCCATTAACTTCGATAATAAAAAATTTCACTTTTCACGTTTTTCCTCTAGGGGAATATTTTTAATGTCTGTTAAAATAAAATACAGCTGCAAAATTATTGCAATGTTTAGAGAAATATTGTTACAATATTTTACAATATTTCAATAATTAATCTAGTTTTATTGCTCAAATATTGTACTGATTAGCACAATCTAAAATATACTTTGCAATTGTTTAAAATTCTTTGACATGATTGGATCTTATCTTTAGTTCCTTACTTGAATGTTCCTTACTAAGTATAACTATAAATGTGTAACTATAAATCAATCATATTAAAGAGTATAACAATTTGCAATTAAGCTGTTTTTTCTACTGAATACAGTCATTAAAATTATAATAGTTCACAATATTGTTGCAATATTTCCAATAAAATATTAAAATTTTAATATAGCAGCAATATTGTTGCAATTTTTATACTATGACCCATTATTAAAATATTGCAATATATTTCGTGCTGTAGGAAAAGTTACGCTCGTTTAACAATTGCGTAAGCATAGTTGTGCTAGGGCTATGGCATTCAAAAAAACGTAACGTAAAGTAAGTGAATGGGCCAATCACAGAGACCATAATGTAAATAGTAATCAATCCAACATGTTGATTTCCTTATATTATTTACGAATGTGATCCACTTGTCGCTACAAATGCTTCGAAACTTTTGATTGATCAATCGAAAGAAAGAATTTTACTAATTTGATTGACCAGTCAAAAGATGCTTCGAAACATTTGTAGCATCAAGTGAACATAGTTTGTGTCTTACTGCTTAAGTTTTTTTTTATATGTCATGGTTCTAATTTAAATAATTTTTCTCTAAGATATAATATTCTTAGAATGTTACATGAATGTTATAAAGGATAAATAATATTTATATAATATTTTAAGAATATTATATGTTTGTATAGGATTATTGTTTAGAATTAAGAATTGGCCATTACAGTTAAATATTTTCCTCAACTATTAGTCAGTTCTTACAACTACAATCATTTACAACTACGTTTACACAATTGTAAAAATTGGGCTTACATGATCGCTACCTTGATTCCAAAATTATATTTATCTATTGCCTCCGTGGATACGCACCAAAACAGGGCGGTACCAAAAATTTGTAATGCGGACGAACGACGCGTACGTGCACATGCAAGCATGCACGTACGTGACGCGAGGTGGTAAGACAATGAGGTAAAAAACAGCTGATGAGGCCTTCTGCGAAAAGAGACCATAGGCAATTCAAAAATTTATCAAGAGAGGCCATTGGCGCGTCGCAAATTTTTTTAAGGTCAAATATGAAAAAATAAAATATTAAATTATTATTTAAATTATTATTATATTAAATTGATTATACTGAAACAATATCATTTAAATGTATAATTCATAGCTAGAATTTGTTTTATTTAAAATATATTTTAATTAAAATTTGTTTTATTTATATTATTAATTTACTTGTTTTATTTATATTATTAATTTACTTGTTTTATTTAAAATTATATTAACATAAAAAAATAATATAATAGAATCTATGTTTTTATCTAGGAGTTTCTTAAATTAAAAAATATTTTTGGAATATCAAATTTATGATTAAGCAAGAATTTTTAGAATTATTAAAAGTATTGTACAATTTTGCTATATAATATTCTTAAAAAAGGAAACTTCAATGAGAGGAGAGTTATGGCTCCCATAGCCCCCTCCATTCGCTAGTGAGAAGAGAGAAAAGGCTGGAGAATAGAGAAGAAACGGATCGCGAGTTCGTGGGGACCAGCATCACTCGTTGGTTCCCTTCATCCTTTTCGTAGAATATCGAGTTCGCCATCTGAGATCACATGTGTGAATAGATAATACAGCTGGATCTCGTCCAAATATAATTTCTACAAAATGCTCTTGAAAGAAATAATTTATATACATTTAAAATACGCCATATTAAATTTACTTCAATTTAAATTTACTTTTTTAGGCAAAAAAATACATTTAACTAATTATTTTAAATTTACATGAATTGTTATATTTCATTAAATTTAACTTTAATTTATTTTTTTTAAGTAAAAAAATTAATTTAATAAATTATTCAATTTATATGAAGTATATTCCTTCGCTTCAATCGCCTGTTCCGCACACCTACAATCCTTCCTACAATTCAAGCGTATCTTTTTCCTCCCTCATCGCTAAACCGCCAGTTAGCCGCCTTCGGTCCTGCCGAATGACCGCCGCCAATGATGAGGACGGCGGGAGGAAGAGAGAAACCGAGAGGTAGAGAGGTGAGATCGAGACAGAAGACATCGAGGGACAGTTCAGTGGCCCTCCTCTCCTCCTCCTCTCCTTCTTCTCCTCCTCCGCCTCTCTACTCCCTTCGCGGCGCGCCTTGTAGCAAAGGCCACCAGCTCCTTGTCCTATTTTTGACGTCATCGGTGAAGGTAGGCAACGAGTCGAAGGGGGTGGTACACGCATGCGCTGTCCGACTGTTCACCAACATGGTGAACGTCCTGGGTGGACTCTCACTCGCGGTGATGTCGAAGCGCAAGGTCTGCTGCGGCGCGGCGGTCCACCAGCGGTGGAGCAGTGCAGTGAACGGCGATACGCCGTCAAAGGAGGCTCTTTGCAGGCTCTTGGGCGAGCGGGCACGGCCGAATAAAGGCGCGCGCCTTACTTAACGAGGCACCCCGCGTTTCCTCTCTTTCTCCCCCCTCGATCGTACATTCATTTCACTCGCTCGCTCGCGCGAGTAGTCGACAGCCGCGGCCGTCGCGAGGAGAACTTGGTTTTATGCGAGGATCGTTCGAATAGGACTCTATCGATTCTTTTACCGATAATAGTGTTCGTCGATCGTGTCATTGAGTATTTTTGATAGTTTTACGGAAATTAATCGTGAAAAATCGCACGGTCTTACTGCGAGCCAACGCTACTTTCGCCGATTATGGATAGGAGAGAGCGCGGTGACGAGCAGCGCGAGTGCCTATCGCGAACCAGTCTGTGAACCATATTGTAGGCGGTGGAGAACGGCGGAGGCGGTCGCGAGGCGACGTGCTCGCCAGGCGCTGTCACTCGAGAGGTACGTAGAGAACCTAACTTACGGGAAATCGCCTGATCCTAGGAAATCCATGACATATGGAGAACGATCGCTGCAAGAAAGGAGGTTTTCTCGATAGATTATTCTAGCAATATTACAGCGACATTGCAACGTTCCAGTAACATTGCGTTCAACAGAAAAAAAAAACAGCTTTGCAACTATTGTAAATTTTTTAATACTCAAGGAATACATAAAAGTCAATAAAAAATCAGGATAATTTTATTTTGATTATTAACATCTATAAGCGGTCAAATATTGTAATCAAATATCATCATTTTTTTTATTTTTAACGACATCAAAATAAAATCATTTTAACTTTCTCTTGACTTGACTTGTGTTCCTTGGATATTAATTTTGTTCTTAGTTCTTTGCTGGATCTAAATGTACAAACTAATCATCTTCAAGAATTTTACAGTAGAGCAGTTGCAAAGCTGCTCTTTCTACTAAACGCAGTCATTGCAATTGTTCCAGCAATGTTGTTGCAAGTTGCTGTGCGGATTGTGAGGACTTTCTAATGATTATCGTGGCGCGGAAATGGAGCGATTCCTTGAGATTTAAAACATACAATAAACAGAAGTATACAAATAGATGTATAAAGCACGTGCATTCGAAACTTAAACATATGCGTGTAAATGTAATGCGTGATCAGTGATGGTAAAAATGCCATTCTGAACAAATTCAATCGTCATCGTCGTCATCCTCAATCATCATTATTGTCGTCGTCGTTGAATTGAGCGAGCGCGACATTTGCTTACGTGAGATACATTCTCGCTGGAAGGCGTGAGGAAGGAGAATGGGCGAGCGAGCGACGTGAAAGTGAGTCTTGCTCGCACGTCGCGTCGCCCGAATGACGATACGATTCGCGAAATCAACTGTGAACGATTCACGAGCCTCTTCGTGGTCTCATCGTTGCTGAAACTCCACGCGTTCCTTTTTCTATTTCATATGCGGATCCATACAGCGCAGAAACTTGCAGCAACATTGCTGCAACGTTGCAGTAAGTCTGTTCTTTTCAATGAACTCTTTAAATTGATACACATGGTACAATCAGTTGAAGTGAAAGACATTATTATTATATTTGTTTCAATTATTGCACCGTGTGCACCAGTTTAGAAAGTTCTTTGATAAAGAGGCCTAATGCATGTAAGACCTTCGATATATTTTAGATATCTATTAGATATTTATAACCTAAAAAACATCTTTATATGATATCTTCATGACATTTTTGGATATGCATATTATCTGAAATATATTGCAATATTGCTGGAATGAACGCAATGTTACTGCAATATTACTAGAATGCTATAATGTTGCAGCAATATTGCCTGAACATTACAATATTGTTGCAACATTGCTGCAATATTATTGGAACGTTGCAATGTTGTAATATTCATGCTGAAACGCTGCAATGTTGTTGCAATATTGTTACAATGTTGCAATATTATTACAATATTATTGAAATAATATCAGGCCGCTCCTCGTCTTGATGAAATGAATTGCAATATTCATGAAAGATTGGCATTCTAATAATATAAATCTGGACACGAAAATAATGTACCTATATATTGTACACTGCAAAATGTAGCATAGCTTCTGTATATTGTTGAAACATTACAATGTTGCTGGAATAATCTGTGTTATATGGAGACATTTCGTTATTGCGAGAGTGCAGCAAGTCCTCGTAATTTGTTACGAGCGCCGATCCCGGGAAAGTCGGCCCCGCGGACTTTTCGCGAACGCAAGTCGGAAATTCTGCCGCTCGCATGTACAGCGCATGTATCTTCTTCTTCAAGTGCCATACGCTATCACCAGCGCCTCTCTCACGTATACTTACCTGTGCGTTGATGCATGTTAATTGTATATATATATAAGGTATGGTATCTATAATTTAAACGTCGATTCTGAACTGCAATTTTTGATAGAGAGATTTCTTAGGCAAGTATACTATTCAAGAGATAAACTGAGAGCATTATGGTGTATACATTTGGGGCATTACTGGACATTACTTAAGAGAATTGTATTATAATAAATGATATGAAGCAAGGCATTAATAGACATTATAAGGTATTATTAGGACATTAATGGACATTACTAGAGCATTAGCAGGTATTACTAGGATATTAGTGGAACATAAAATTTGGGCATTATTTGGGTATCAGTAGGCATTGATGTATACAATTTTGGTCAATGGTTTATTCCTTGATACTATTTGATGGTTTATCGTTAGGTGTATCTAGAAATATGACGAACTCACTGAATGTTCAGTGAGCTCTTGTACCTACAAAGCTCTATATAACGAAGTAGCGCACAGATTCTCCAATTTTGATTGACTAACCATACGCTATATCAATAATATTAAGTGCTTATTGGAGTACAGACATAATACTAAGCGCTTATTGAACTGGGTCACAAATGACAATCGAAATAGCTAATAGGAAGGCTGTCGGCATTTTGGATTAAAGAAATGTGCTACTTGGATATAGAGCGCTTTATTTGTATCTGTTTAATCTATATTTTTAAATCTAATGAAATATGCCAAATCAGATGCAAGAGCTTACTGAGCGCTTAGTGAGCGGTCGTGCTTCTGGATGCGTCCCATTGGTTGCGTTCAGCGGACTCACAGTTGAGTGAGCGCTCGCTGCTATTGATGTATTCTTTTAGATCTACAATACTGATTGGATGATTTAAAAGAATACACCAATAACAGCGAGCGCTTAACTGTTAGTCCGCTAAATGCCCATTGCCTTCTGAGAGAAGCTACAAGCGTCGAATTCGGGATCTCTAATATAGCAGACCAGTGCGCTATTTGTTACACTACACTCACGCTAAAAAAGGGTAAATGAAATGATGGGAATAATTGCAAGAAAATGTTGCAAGTATTAACCTTCTTCTTCTTATTGTTAATCCTATTGCTCATGATCGAGCGTGACTTTTCTCATATGCCTGTGGTGCGCACGCTGATACGCATTCATATTACATGAGATTTACTGTTTAACATCGATTTCGAACGAAATTTTGTTAGAGTTAAGTGTTTTTAGGTCCAATGTTCACGATGCTATAGAAAAAAATAGACAGAAAAGAAATTAACAAATCACATTTGAACAATTTTATCATATGATTATTGCGATTGGGTCAATTCTTTCTTCATCCGAAGTCTCAGACCGATTTCTAGCATCGTACAAGACTTTAATAAAGACACTCTCCTTCCAATGAATTATACTACTACTTCTTTCCGAGAGAAAGGATACGAGTGTATGAAATATTTTGGCTCTAGCGAGAACCGAATCCGAGATCTTTCATAACAAACTAGTGCGCTATCTGCTTTGCCACGCTTGCTCTCAACTATCTATATATCGTATAGTCGTATATATCGTATGAGAGCGTGGCGTTTCGCGGCCCGCGACCGATGTCGATGTCGTAACTGTCTCTCCCCCTCGCGCCATAACGCTCTCTCGTTCTCCGTTTCTTCTTTAGCACCGTTCCACACGAAACAAATGCTCGAGGGCGATCCCCGAGGGAGATCCAAAGGCAAATTTTTAAAATTTGCCGCGGCATCGGACGGCGATAACAAAAACGTTCCCATCTCTCCCTCCCCGCTAAATAACAATAGACGTTGGAAACGCATCTTTTCTATAGATGATGAAATACGATAGCTTGTTTAGCTCATACGATGCGTGTCTGTAAACACGTAATTAAAGTCAATTGGTTGATGAGCAACTATTTCCCAAATCTCTACTTACGATTTTCTCGCCCAAAAACGAACGGGGAATTGTAGTTAGGTCGAGGAATGCATTTTTAACGTTTCATCGAGACGTCTATGCGAAAGATCCGGTCCTCGGGGAATCCCGCGGTTGCTCTGTGAAAACGGGTATCGGCAGGAGAATGAAACCGGTATAATTTCGCTGAGTTCACGCGTTTGAATATATACCAAATAATTATATCTCTGGCGAAAATAAAAATCGGAATGTAAGTCGAATGTAAGAGGAGAATGCAGTGAGCAGTATATGTAAACAAAGTTTATAGAAGGTGAAAAATTTATAGAAGGTGAGATAACGAAACATAAAAGAGATGTTTACGCTTCTTTTATATTTCGTTCGTTTATGTTTCGTTCGTCTCAATTTTCGCCTTCTAAAAGTTTCGTTTACATTTCTACCACTTTCTCTTCTACGTTTCTAAAAATTTATATACAATTCTGAAAATAATTTTCTTAGACTATCAAAATAATTATGTGTTATGGAACGTTCAAGTGACTGTTGAAATTTGTTGCAATATTGTTTATCGTATTTGAGTTTCTTACAGAATTATTTTGATCGCGTCAAAATTCGCGCTATCAAAGTTATTTATTCTGTATCTAAATTTTTATGTAAATACTTCAATATAATATTAAAAAATCATTCTTTCTATGGTCGACTTGCACCTCCGATTATTTTTGCCAGAGATTCTTGCTCACTCATTATGAAAAGATTTTGCTGAAGCATCTAATCTAATTTAGTTAGATCCAGATCTCAAAGTAATTTTCTTGGACCATCAAAATAATTATGTAGGACGCTTAAAGACCAAACTTTTTTGCAGCATCATGTTTAAGATTTCTACATTATTATTTTGATGGTCCAAAGTTATTTTTAGATTTGTATCTAGCTAAATTTTTAGTACTTCAGCAAAATTATTCTTTTCGTGCAAGAATCGGCGAAAGATCCGTCTTGTACGCACATCACGCTGAAATTGGGGTCAGAAATCGTAAACTCATCGGAATTGTCAGAAATTAATCTTGTGCGACCTAGCATCGACGTCATACCATGTCTCGAGGCTCGCGATTGCGCTGCGCGAGTCGATGATTGCGAGATTGACTTTCGCACAAGCGGCAAACATAATCGTGAAAGCCGCAAGCGGCTCGCAAGCTGCCGCTGCGCTCGCTCGCTCGCTCGCTTCCGCGGCAAGCGGATTCCTCGCTTTCTATCGAACGAACGGCCAAGCATGCCTGTTCTATAAACGCGCTGGAAAATGCGTTTCACGCTCAACGTATTCCGCGACCACCGGACGTTTATCCCGTCCGCAGCACACGACGGATTATTTTATAATTTCTGTTCTCGTTCAGCTCCGGATGTCTATATAGGCCAAGGAAATAGCAAGGCTAGTGTATTCGATTTGGAACGGCCGCTTGTTTTCAGCTGTCAAGTTCAGATTTGGCGCATTAGAAGGTTGATTTAATAACGGTTTCGATTCGGAAATAAGATTCCGAAATCTGGTTATATGTCTTTTCTCTGCCTCGGGCGTATCAACATACAGGTGTATTTCCGGCCGAAAACGCCACAATCAATCTGCTTCCAAAGCGGCGTTTATAATGAGATTTTAAGACGCAAAACTTAAACTTTAAGCATTAAAGAAATTATCTAATCACAGTCGAATTTGAGGAGATTAATTGATTATGATTGATCAATTTCTTAAATCTTAAAGCTTAAGTTTTATTTAGCCTTCAGATCTTATCATTGCTTAAGACAGGCAGTTTTAATTTCTTTTCTTAATGACATTGATAGAAATACTGATACAACTCCATTATACATGGAAAGAACAGTTTATTGTATCGACGTATTTCAAAATTTAACTAAATACAACTAGATACGCTAAAAATAAATTTGTTGAGCCATCAAAATAATTATGTAGGATGAACTAAAAAAAACTGATTGCTAAAATATCAATATTTTTTGCAGCATTGTTTATCGTATTTGAATCTTACATAATTATTTTGATTGTTCGATAAAATTATTTTTAGATCTGTATTTATCTAAATTTTTAAGTACTTTAACAAAATAATTTTTTTATTATCTTTTTTAAAATATGTTGAAAAGAGAGAGATTAGATTTCACGAAAGACTAATTCGTCTTGTATATAGGAATCGCTAACAATTAATAAAAAGAAGAATTTAAGAAATTGTGGTCAACCAAATGCGAAATATCATGAAAAGAACAAAAAGAAGATTTTGCTTTTGAGGTTTCAAAAAATTTCAGATACAGATACATCCGAAATATTTTCAGATATATCTAGAAATAATTTTGTTTGAACTCTCAAAATAACATAGAAAATTAAAAAGTTGATAGTAATTAACGTGAAAAGTAATTTTAAATTTAAAATTTTAATGCTAGTTTTAAATCTAGCCATCAATAAGAGTCGTACAAAATTAATTTAGTGATTCAAAAATTATCTTCAGAGATCTGTATCTATATAGTTACATTTTTAGATAATTTAACTATTATTTTCGTGAACAAATAATGTGTGTCATCGCTCGTTGTACCGATTATTAATAGGCATAAATATTAAGGAACTCGATCAGCGAGCAGTTCAGTTGGGTTTTTCCCCGAGGGAGCCTCACAAGAAAGTATAGTCACGGACAGTCGATCGTTACACGGTATACTTTTCACCGCGCGACAGCGACCTGATCTTCCTCGTCGGCAATTTTATAGAGTTTATCGCTGCGCGCAAATTAAAACGAGTGGATATCGGCGTTTTATCGATATTATGCTCGTAAGTTTCACGAATTTATATCACGCGATAATCGTAAAGAGGGATAATTGTCGCGCGTTCGCGTAGCAACGCGCGGATCGTGGTAATTGCGATTTACGCGTCCCTGCACGTCTCGCTTAATTCTCGCTTCTCGTTTAATTGCAGCCCCCGTAATTCTCTTTCGTTACGCCTCGATCGCGTAGGAGTATTTCGCGACGAGCCCCGACGGGGTTGTCCCGCGAAAGGGTGTGTGCGTAAAATGCCTGCGACCGCTGCTGTCGCGCAGCCGAGTATAACCAGTTTCCTTCCACTGCTTCGAAATCTTGCTGTTGCACTCATCGAAGTCACTTGGCGAGTTGACTGGGACTTGGCGAAAGAAGATATGTGTGTGTGTGTATGTGTGTGTGTGCGCGCGCGCGTGTGTGTGTGTGTGCGCGCGTGTGTGTGCGCGCGCGCGCGCATGTGTGTGTGCGTGTGCGTGCGTGCGTGCGTGCGTGCGTGCGTGCGTGCGTGCGAGAGAGAGAGAGAGAGAGAGAGAGAGAGAGAGAGAGAGAGAG
>NW_012130096.1:697637-702432 GCF_000143395.1 Atta cephalotes
GAGAGAGAGAGAGAGAGAGAGAGAGAGAAAGAGAGAGGGAGACAGAGAGGATATCTTTCAAGAGAAGATATACTCACAATCGCTCCACAACAAAGACGGAGAGGCACGTGACGACAGAAGCTAAAGAGTGAAGAAAATCATGGAGAAACGAGAGGGACATGGTAAAATATCCGTCAAGAAAAGAGGTAGAGAGAGGCAAAAAGGAGAGAAGGAGCGTGCGAACGGTCATGTACGCCTCGTTCGTGTATGCATACATGTGTTTGTGTGTGAGAGTCCATGAGTTTGTAAATGTGTGTTGCACAAAACACACACACACACACACACACACACACAATATCATATACATAGCGAGCCTCACTGCTGATCTCTCGAGGGAGGTGGGAGTCTCTCATAGTGTGTGCGCACTGTAGTGCTGTACTCCAGCTAGACGCTGCCGCTGGTCGTGTACAACAGCCTTCGCATTCTTCGGAGAAGTGAAAGCAGTTTCAGGGAAATTCTGGTGGCAACCGGGCGTTCGCTCGTTCGCTGGCTCGCCAAAGGCAGAGTCGGCCGTGTGACGTTTCTTTCACCTCCGCGGCGCAGACTGCAGAGGCTTTCGCCGTTAGATCCACGACCTGCGCGAGATCCAGGTCGGATCCCTTTTTCTCATTATCGGTACACGAGATCGGGCCTCATCATTACAAAATCGGTCGTAATCGTCTTGCCCTAGGGAGACGCGTATACGTATGTGCACGCGTGCGAAACAGATGGCAAGCTCGGACGCAATCCCGTGCCCCGCGGTGAGATAATGGACAAACGGCATGAAGCATCTACTACGTGGAGAACATTGCGAAATCGTCGGAGAAGACATAGAATAGAAGAGCGACACTCGTGAGTCAGATTTCGTCGCTCTATTCTATCTAGGAATGTGTCACGGGCCCGGTATTCATCAGTTAGTTCTTAATATTTAATACCGTCTTAAATATAGTCTTAAGATATTATGACCAGTCCCGATGTTCATAGTTCATAGTCGATTCTTATATTTAAGATTGTTTTAAAACTATCTTAAGATGTCATAATCTAATTAGAAGGCTATATTAGATTAACATCTTAAGACATTTATACTTAACTATAAATATCGTCTATGGATTCTCTCCCCGATTAAAGAAGAATATGCTCTTTCGTAAATGAAGAAGAAGTAGGGGATTATCATCACCGCCGCAAAGACCGTTCGGTTTTGTTACGTAAATATTGCATTATTACATCAATTATTTCTTCTTATCTTCGATATTGCCGCAAGGAATCATCTGCTTCAAAAGTCGGGCATTCTCTCGCGAAAAACGAAATTGTCTGTAATCCGATAATTAAAGCATATATACCGGAGTACAGCCCCCACAGCATTAAAATTGCAACAACAATGCTGCAACATTGTAGAAATATTGCAGCGTTATTGCAGCGATATTGCTGCAAGTTGCGTGCTGTATGGGAATTAGTGATTTACTAGAAACAGCTGAATAGATCATGAAGATATATGAAAAATTGCCGAGGAAGTAATTGGAGCGAATACGAATAACAATGACTGGCCTAGTCTTTTTAACTGAACTTCTTGCACAGTTCATTCTTTTCCTCTTTTTCTCTTCATTGGAGAAGAAAAGAGAAAAGGTTAAGAGAACAGGCCTAGTTTGCTATTGACAACAACTTTCAGTAAAAGTTTAGCTGGCGTCAACATTAAAAGACGTTCTAACATTTTAGACACTCTGGAGAGAGATGTCTTTAAACTGTCCAGAGGATATCCTAAGGACTTTCTCAGGGCGTTCTTTTGGAAAATTGTATTGTATGAATTTGTATTTAATTTATTAACGAAGTCTAATTCTATCTGATTAACAATTCCATCTAATTTCTAC
Source organism: Atta cephalotes (assembly GCF_000143395.1). Lineage (NCBI taxonomy): Eukaryota > Metazoa > Arthropoda > Insecta > Hymenoptera > Formicidae > Atta > Atta cephalotes. The sequence continues at coordinate 699,521 of NW_012130096.1, forward strand.
ATGGAAAAAATGATTTTGCCAAAGTATCTAAAAATTTAGATGCGGATTTAAAAAAAATTATTAGACCACCAAATGATTACATAGGAATCTCAAGCATGAGAAATATTGCAAAAAATTTTGACATTCTAACAGTTCAATTTGACCATTCTACATAATTCTTTTAATGAACAAAGTTATTTTCAGATCTATATCTAACTAAATTTTTAGATAATTCAACAAAGCATTCTTTCCGTAAAAATTCAGAATTATCAACGGAAATCGCTCAATTTCTTTTTGCATTTAGACAGTCGCAATGTGTTCGACTTAAATTCGAAATAATGTTCGAGTGCACAAAAAAATCTCCGTCGAGATCTCTATTCTCCCGCGAGTCTCGCCATTTTATCACGACGCCGCGAATCGCGAATTCGAGCGCATTCATGACGGATAGCTTCTTCCTTTCTTTCCTCTTTCTTTTTTTTTCGTCGATTTCTGTCACGCGTTTTTCCGATGAGACATCGACCGATCGCCTTGACGCGTGAAATTCCACAGGTTTGAGCCAGGTGATCGGAATTCGAATCTTCAGCGCGATGCGACGCTACGCCACGCCGGGAAGTTAACGGCAGCGGCGCTTTCGGGGATTAAATCCGGGGATCGACCTGGGCGCGTGCTGAAACTACCTAATCGACATTACGGTATCTCGAAGCCATACGAGGCTTCATGTTTCGTTACGCGTCGAATGCTACGATTAAGTATAGCGGTACAGTTGACTTCAACGGGGAGTCGCATTGAACGATGCGAGGCGCGAATATCTCTGGAATAATCCGTGGAATTTAGGCGTGTACAGTTAAGTTCGTCATTATTATTTATTACGAAGAGAGAGAGAGCGAACATTATAATTAAACGAAATAAAAAATTCTTGCTTTTCAAAAATGATTGCTTTCGATTAAACTCTCTTTGGATAATCATAATTTTTGTGAAAAAAAATTGTTTATGCAATCGTCAATGATCGAACTTCTTGTTTTAATTGAGATTTTAGTATTAAATTACCAAATTATATTGTTTGTTAATATTAATTTTTGCATAGTGAATAAAATATTAATATTGAATTCAATAATCCAAGGAACACATCAAGTCAAGAGAAAGTCAAAATGATTTTATTTTGACGTCATGAAAATCAAAATAATAATTTTTGGTTACAAAATTTGATTGTTTATCGATGTTAAGAATTAAAAATAAATTTAGATTGATTTTTTGTTGACTTTTGTATGTTTTTTGGAGAAATGATGATTTTTTTTTTACAAAATTTGATTGTTTGTTTATATTAAGAATCGAAATAGTTATTTTAATTTGTTATTGACTTTCATATTTTCCTTGAATGTATTAATATATATTTTAATATGTATTATGTGTGTTAAAGATGTATCTTGCATAATAAAATGTAAAAGTAAATCGCGTTTTCGCGCGTAAGTGTTACGCTGACCAATTTCTCGAGAGAGAATCGCTGTCTATTTTTTCCTCATTAAAAACATGCGGCTATAAATAAAAGATCTTGCGCGAAAGAGTAGTCGTGAAAGCCAATTCGGACATCAGTTGTAGCTAGCGATACGTTTAATAACAACACTTTCACGATGCTCGGAGCTCATCGTAAATCAACTGTACTTCACCTGCGCTATCATCCCATTGAATCTGATTTGTCTGCTTTCGCATAATTTTTTGCATTCTAGGGCGGGGCAATTTCCTTAACCTATTTTTTCGCTTTTACATTTTTCTTTGTGTTGTTTTAGTAGAAGATCCAGATGCAATCTTCGAAATTAATCAGATCAGATTGATTATATGGTGTGTTTCGCACGCAATCTCTCTCGATTGTGGTTCTTTTTTATTTAGAGACATCTTGATTCCGTTTCGTTTCTTATTTCTCCTCGACTCGCTTATTTCTAGTATTGAGTGTTAAATTATACATTAAAATAATGTCAGTTTATAATAAAAAATCGCGAAGGTAATCATTTTTTTATAACTACTTGTAACTCGTAATTTGAAATAATGAAAATTTTTCTCATAACAATAGTCAGTTTTATTAAATTACAATTCAGTTTACAAGAAATATATAATCAATTTTACCCAAAAAATAATCAATCTTACTCAGAAACACACAAAATCAATAAAAAATCAAAAAATGATTTTATTTTGATTCTTAATGTAAAACAGTCAAATTTTTGCAATAAAAAATCATTTTGACTTTTCTCTTCACTTGATGCGTTTCTTAGAAATCCGCATAATTTTCAATATATTTTTTCTTCGTAAAACGTATCACATAAATGGTGATGAAAAATTTCTATTATTCACCACGATAAGAGACCAAAAAGATTTCAACACTGAGAAGAATAACGTGACGGGATGCCGAAGATCAGCTGGAATGACGTCACGTCACGAAGCCGGATACAAGTTCTATCGTACGAGTACACTTGCCCCATCGAACGTGTCCCGCAAATTGTAATGGCAATTCCTTCTTTTTTCTTCTTTTTTTTTTATCGCTCTCGCCACTTAAAGTTTTAGTCATCGAAAATCAGTTAGCACTTAGTTATTCTTTCTCTATAAGCGCATAATATTATTTGATATTAAGTAATATTTTAGATATATTCTTAAAATATTAAATGTAATATTTTAAGAATATTATACTAAAATTATATAATATATAATATTAAGTAATTCTCGAAATATTAATGAAAAGTTATATGTCCATTCCTGATAATATTGTATGATTATTAAAAGTAACATTATTTAATACTACTGTAATATTGTACTGTAATATTATATGAACATTAAAAACAAAATTTATTATAACAAAATTTACTTTGTAAAACTATTACAACTGTTAGTATAAGTATATGTTTAAAGACTGAAAATAATTTTGGTGCGCAATTGTAGAATTGGAT
>NW_012130096.1:709043-711996 GCF_000143395.1 Atta cephalotes
AGAGAGAGAGAGAGAAAGAGAGAAAATAAGGTGTATATACATTTATCGAATAGTCTTTCCCTTTCTTTCGTATCTAACTACTTTAGAAGTGATGTTAAAGTTCCCAATCATCCCTTCGACTTTTAAATTGTAAACGACTCCTAAGTTAATGGCTACGGGAGATAAAACATGCAAGATTGATAATATCTCTCTCTTTCTCTCTGCAAATGAGAATTATTTCTGTATACGTATTCAGAGAAGCAAAAATAAGCTTCGATAAGCGCATAATTGATGGCTCTTAAATCTAACAACAAATCTCTGACAAATTTTCTTCGGATCCTTTAACATAAATTGAAATAAAAGTTTTCTCTTCTTTACGAATGAGAAAATTCCATGGGGATGCTCGAACACGAAGAGAGATTAAGAGAGATTACATGGTAAAGATCATTTTTTTTCTTTTCTCTGCTTTCAGATTGACTATCGGGACGCAAAATGGTATCGAGACGGAAAATACTTTCGCGTTCGCGAGATAATCTCGTGGAGTCGCAATACGAGGAGCAAGATGAAGAAGATGTATGGTATAACTTGGATAAATTGTACAAGGTCAATTTTTATTTATTACTTGTAAATTTTATTTATGTGTATGTATATTATTATTTAGATGTGTGTGTAAATTATGTATATTTTATTTATATATTTTTTTGTACATAAAATGTTCGCATATATGACATCTAGCGCGACTTGAATAACTCTAACGTTGTAATATTGATTCTAAATTCTTTAGAGCCTTATATCTAATTACTTTAATTATTTTATTATTATTTTTTATATGTTTTATATTTTCTTTATTATGTATATTTTGTATATAATATAATTCACATACGATTATACTATAAAAATTTTAATAAATATTTATTTGACTAATTCTAAGTAGATACTTACTAAATATAAATATATATTTATTTATTTGATAAAAACTATTAATTTGATGTAATTATTATTTTTTATTGAATAAATATTTATTTACAATAAGTAAATGTTTACTTATTGCTATTCAAAGAAGTATATATTATTAAGATTTAGTCATTTCTTTTCATGCAATTTCTTGTTTAAACAACGTAACTGAATGTAAACGGAAGTTGTTAATATTAGCATTGTGCAAAGTAATGATTCATCCAAATTATATTAGTTCATCTTTCTTGCACTTGTAGGATCATATACAAGAAGTCTTAGATAAATGGAATCAGATAGATGATGAAATTTGGGCGAAAGTTATCGTTTTCGAGAGAAACAGACGGGTTGCGAAAGCGTATGCCAGAGCACCTGTCCTCACGATAAACGGCTCGAATGACGGATTCGACGGATTCAGGTACACACAATTTGGATTTGAGATACAATTATTTATCTAACGTTCCGCTAAGAATTTTAATTTTGTAAAATGGACCGAGTGTGTTTTAATCGTCAATATCTGATAACTTTAGATGCTAATTGCAAGATGAAGAAATCCTATATAAATTTATAGCCTGTTTAAATTTTACTGACTTATTTCAATCTTCTTGTTGAAATATAATTATTCTAATAAAAATACCTACGATGTTTCATATTGAAAGATGTATATAATTTAATTTTTACTTAATCTCTTGTTTAATTATCTGTACTGAAGGATATAAAATATCACTTACACAAAATGTAGATACGTCGTTTCTTAAAAAGCTTTTTTAACGACGTATTATAATTTATATAAATATATTATGTAAGTTATATAACATTTGACGTTATTATATATCTCGGAAAATTGATTTACAGGATAGGACTTTGCGGATTTGATAATCCTATGAGAGATTCAAAAACGGAGGAGGCCAAGCGTCACATAAATCAAGGAGTTAAAATAAAAATGGATGAGCAAGGCAATATTCTCATTAAGAGATTATGTAAAAATAATGTGTATGTGAAATCAACGAATCAGGAGGACAATGCGATCGGTCCAGAGATCATACGTAATTCGCAGGGTGCGCTCGAGCATGAAAAACCCGGAAAGGTAGGTCCGTTAATATTTCGCGGTTTCTTAATAATCGTCCGCGTTGGAAATATTTATCGGCGAAAGCATCAAAATAGGTCAATTGCGTGATGAAGGAGAAGGGATCTCAGTTATTCTTGCCTATTTCTTGCAATTAAAAAAAATAACAATAAAAAGTTTCCCTCGCCACCAATACTGCGTATGTACATTGCATACGAGGAGATCGGCATGTATTGGCTTTATCACGATTGTATTGAATGCATGTCGATAGAGAAACCGCATCGCCTTTCTAATTAAAACTACAAGCAACCGAACCGTATAATAAGAGGCGTTTAAATCTCTTTATCGTCAGGAAATCATATGCCATACCACCTGGTATGAAAGGAGAGCGAAATGTTCCGCCGCTTAACATGATCCACGGTTGTTCTTCCTGACTAAACTAAAGAATTCCTGTTCATGTCCATATATTAGTTTACTCCTTCGTCGATAATACGTTTTTATTACGCGTATCCTTCGCTGTCGGGAAGCCGATTGATGCCATAGCTTGGTGATGCAACTTAGCTTTCTCCTTAATATCGTGAAACATCGAACGTTGAACATTACTGACTTCATGTTTCAGCTGTTCGACATGAATAAATTCCAAACGAATCTATCGCGAGAAACACGAAGGGCTTATCCGGATAGACGACGATTGGAGATGCAATGCCTGAGCGCTATCATATTTGTGAGAACGGAAGCCGACTTGCTTCAGTGCCCCGTATGGGTGCTCATCGTTAACGTGGTAGGATTGGACATGCTCAAGTCGAAGCTCCCACCAGGTATACTACTGGAAAGCGTGTGACATACATTAAACGCTATATAGAATTTCTATATACGGTTTGCGAACAATATTTGAGATTTATCTAATTACAGCGAATTCGCGGGTTAAACGCACTAGTATGTGTGTGTGTGTGCGTG
>NW_012130096.1:720294-722921 GCF_000143395.1 Atta cephalotes
TAATATATATATATATATATATATATATATATATACCTTAAAGTACATTTCTCGTGCTGCTTTCACCGAGCAATATTGACCACAGCCAATGACTGCTTGAATACCAAATAAGGATGTAATATTGATAACCATCTTCTTGATAATTTTACTATTAAATGTATTCATGACCACCGTATTCAATACAGTAGGAATGAAAAAGTTCAGGTCGTAAAATTCTCTCCAAATGTTTATGTCCCATATATCATTTACTTGAGAAACATTGCCTATGGAACCTACATTATGTATTAGAACCATTCGATTAAACGCATTGGGGGTAGTTTCCTTCAAAGATTCCGATAGAAATTCTAGAACATTATATTATAAAAGAAATACATTTTTTTTCAGCGATTATATCTGTATTTAAAAAAACGCTTGAAAATGGAAACTTTAACTTACCTTCGAATTTTGTTTTATTAGTTAATTTATTTAAATCTGCACTAATAGTACAGACTTTTACTTTAGAAGGTATATTTTTCGCGACTTCTTGCAACGCATCTTTATTTCTCGCTAATAAAAGAACACGCGAGCCTTCCTCCAGCATTGAACCAAATGTTATCGCAATCTGGCGACCAATTCCACGACTTGCACCAGTTACCAGTAGAAAAACTTTGCCAGACAATGCTTCAATCGACATGGTTGTCTTATATTGTAAATTTATGGAAACTAATTATTAAGCTCTGACTTGTATTCTGTTGATGGATTTATTTGTAATTCCTCTGTATTATTTTGTTCTTCCTCCGCCTGTATGGTTGTTTGAAGTACATCTGCTTTCAGAAGATGAACTAATTCGCTGGCTGTTAAAGCCTACAGATAACATATCAAATATTATATGTTAATATTATGTACATGTATTTACAGACAAAATAAAACTTTGATTAGACTCTGTTACAGATAAGAATAATTATTTGGAATAGCCTCTCCCTTCCCCATCTAAAATCTTAATAAAAATATGTTTTCATTCAAAACGAAAAAATCTGACAAAAATCGTGGCACTTGTGAAACGAGTTATTAAGCGTTAAATTTGGAGACTTTAGAGGTTGATAACTGTTAACCTGACTTAAATAGCTATGTATATGTATATATTTTGCATTAGTTACACAAATTCACTGCTTTAAAAACATATTTAGCGCTTTAAAAATGCAAATTTACTGCTTTAAAAATATAAATTCACTGCTTCACAAACACAAATTCACCAATGCTAATGCAAAAAATTTGAATACTAAGCAGTGAATTTCTGTAAATTAAAGTACTGTTTTCTTGCCAGATTCTTTTCGTTTTGAGTATAAATAAATACGACAAATAAGTATTTTAAGATTAAGATTTGAAGTGAAGCAGGAGGGGGGAGGAATTTTAAATAATTACCCAGATAAAATTCTGATAAATGATAAACATATATAATCTGATATATAGGCTGTAGTCAAAGTCTTACTTTGAAGCATTTGATTGATATAAATCAATTAAAAGAAAGAATTTTACAAACTGATCAATTAAAAAATATTTCAAAGCATTTGCAGCATCGCTTGACCATAGATATATTGTGTTATATTTGATTGATATAGACAGATTATATATATGTTATATTCTAAATTCTAAGTCTTAGAATCTAAGGATTTATTGCTTATTATTTTGAAAGATTCTTATACAACACTCAATGTTTAGAAAAAATCTTTATGCTTGGCAAATAAATATTATAAGAATTGTATTCTCAATCATTATCATAAGCATATTATTAATATTATTATTATTATCATTATCATTATCATATTATGATCATTATTATCCAAATGCTCACCTGCAGATGAGGAGCTATGTGCCGTACCAGAGGATTCGACGCCAATTCAGCTTCTTCTTCAGATTGGGGATTGTTCCCAGAGGTGATTAAACGCGCGATGCAGTCCTCCTTTGCCACTGACAGCGACGTCACAAGATCCTTTTTCGTGGTGCCTCCCTGAAGCACTTTCAACCTAGAATCTGTCACAGAAAAAGAATTAGAATTATCAAAAAATATTAGAGATCATAGAAAAAAATCAGTCAAAGGCGTGAACCAGTTCTTACATAGCTTTTGTAGATATTGCTCAGAGTCGGATAATCTGCGATGACTTGGCCGGTCTTCGTCCAAAAAAGAATCTTCAAAACGATCGTTCGGCGTATCGTCGTCGACCACAGCTTCCGCACGCGTTCCGCGCCAAGGATCACTTGCATCCGTTTTCATTTCTAAATCATGCAGTTATCTAAAAATGACCTTGCTTAAGAATTGCTCACTTTCGCTTTTTTCCTCTGTTAATCAACTGACATGAGGAGATTGCATATTATGTAAGAACGTTGTACTCCCATGATAAAAGCATTCCGCCACCAGCGAAAACAACAGATATCAATATATACTGTTAAGAGTGGTATCGACGAACGATATTTTAGCATTTAAATTGATTATAATGAGATTTTTTACTGATATCATATATATATATAAAACTATTTTAAAATGAACTATATTTTGGATTAATTTTATTATATGTATAATATATAGCACACACACACACACACACACACACACACACACACACACACACACACACACACACACACACACA
>NW_012130096.1:722941-727182 GCF_000143395.1 Atta cephalotes
ATATATATATATGTGTATCACTCGTGCGCTAATTGGAAAATGTGTTGTCGGCTGATTACATTTCATCAGTGATTATATTTAGCAGTGATTGCGCCTGGAGAATGAGAAAAGTATAGCATACATGCACACTCATACACATGGATAATAAAGTGATGTACATATACAAACAATTTTCCAACAAAGGAATGATTCGAACAAGACAAGAAAAACTGACAATGAGTATATCATAGTTTCTTATCAGCAATTCCTAATTACAACAAATAAAGCGACTTTGGAATTAAATCCGCTTGCAGACCGTTTTATCAGACATTCATTACTGTGTTTACCGCCTAGAGAGCATTTAGTTTTTGACATTAGAGAAGATTATGGATCGCATTCTACAAAAATGGAGACGTTATTTACTTGTGCAACCGCCCCTAATACTGTTATTGATATCTTTGTCGATGTCAGGTAACAAACCATGATCTTTCATCTTAATACAACGGCTATATGAACGTATTTTTTTACAGGTACTGTTTTCACAGATTTGCTAATATATCGCACATGCCTCGTAACGTTGAAATTAAACGAAACGGAGTGCCTTATACTTCATAACAATAGCACTAGCAAGGAGGCACTCAAAATTAATTGTTTGGCCCAACCGTACGTGGCCAACATTTTAATGGGTAAATCCTTCATAGAAAGCATTATCCCATCATTCCTAATGTTATTTTTAGGTCCATGGAGTGATAAATATGGCAGAAAGCCTCTTATGCTTTCCGGATATATAAGTAATTATATTTTTATTTAAGTACTAAAGATCTAGCTTAGAAATCATTAGGGTTCAGATATTCAGTTGTGTAATCATATTTTTGTTGATGTATCAATATTATTGTAAAATAGAAATCATGAGAGAAACTTTTTATTGTTTTTAGAAGTATTATATATTGAAATTAAATTATGTTGAAATAAAGTCTCAATAGAAATTAAAATTCAAACTTTAGAGATAAATAGCTTCGAATTAAGCTGGGATTTATTGCTAATTAAATAATAACTTTAAATTATGAAAAAAATTAATGATGGAAAATGTTACAATGATATAAAATATAAAATTTGAATATGACATATTGTCAGAAATAATTGGAAGTACTATTGATATGATTCCTTTGTAATTTAGTATTACTTAAAATCCAACTTGATTCAGAGAGTCAAATATGTAATGTTTTTTCTAGAGCCGAAACGTAAAAGATGAATGCATACATATTTAAAAATTGTTACATTTTTACTCCAGAGAAAAAATTACATGATCGATTCTCAGAGCTCTTCAATTTTATTTTGTTTCAATTATATTGAATTATAATAATTATTATAATAGATAGTAATAGAGATAAGAGAATATAATCCCAAATTACATGATAAGAAATTTCATAATTCACGTATTATTATTATTACGATCAATCCATGACGCTTTTAGGAAATGTAATAGAGTTGTTCACAATTTTCATAATTCTAGGTGTATCTTTAACTTATATTCTACTCTCTGTAATGGCTAATTGGGATATTGTACCTTGGTATTTCCTGATAGCCTATATTCCTGTTGCTCTCTTTGGTGGCCTAAGCGTATTGCTATTAGCTTCAACGTGTTACATCACTGATATAATAGACGATAAAGAGCGGGCATGGCATTTTGCCTTTTTACAAGCGTTGATCTCTCTCGGTCTATTAATTGGATTACTTTCTGGTTCAGCGATATTTGGCGCATGCGGTTACACTGCTGTATTCAGTGTTGCGACTGTGCTCTGCATTCTGGCAACATTGTACATATTACTTTTTGTCCCGGAAACTGTACAGAATCAAACTTCCGTAGGTGTTTCAAAGCGTTCATTAAGTCAAGTCAATTTGAAAGAAGTAGACGCACAACCCAACTTTCAATTAGAGACTAGATTATTAGAAGATGAATTAGAATGAATATTTCAAATGAATAGCGAATAATCATCGCTTTTATTTATCTTTACAGGGTATCTGCAATGTATTTGATTTAACGTTAATAAAAGATCTTATTGATACATGTGTTAAGAAGAGACACGGATTCAATAGATCGTTAGTCTGGAGCTGTGTAGCTTGTCTTACATTTCTCTTGATTGTTTTTGAAGGCTCTCTCAGTATCGGATATCTGTTCGTAAGCGCGCGGCTTGGCTGGACCATACAACAGTATTCTGTTTATAATGCTGTAGATATTGTAATACAAGTATTTGGTACGATATTTGGTATCAAAGTAATGCGGAAATATGCAGGTTCATTTTAACAATACTTTAACATATTTGTCGTTATTGTTGTAATAATTTATCAAGAATTTATGAAATACTTTGAATGATTTAGGATTTCCAGAGACTGTAATTGCTATCGTATCTATTATATCGTCTTTTGGTAGTGCCTTGGTACATGCCTTTACATGGTTGTCTTGGCATATGTATTTATCAATAGTTCTAGGAATGTTTGGTGACATATCTCGACCGATGATACGTGCTATATTATCCAAAGCAGTACCTGTGCAAGACGCAGGTAAAACTTTGTATTTTGATTTTAATAAATGATTATAAAATGAATTATAAAAAGAAAGAAAACTTATCCAACAAACACCAACTAATAATAACATAATTGTTAGTATAATTTCTATTTAATAATATAATTGTAGTATAATATATAATAATTATGTAACACAATGATTGTTAAATGGAAAATTATAATTAAGGTTTATGTTACTATTTGTTGCTGTTTGCTGGGTAGGTTTGTAGATAAAATATTCTTACTCTGTGTACAATCTCTAATGGTTTTCTGAAGTATTTACATTAATCTTATAAAGAGTATATTAAAAAATGTATTTATTTCAACAGGGAAGATTTTCTCTGTAGCTATGACTCTAGAGACACTGTTACCATTTGCAGCAGATTCTCTGTATACTTTTCTGTACTCCCACTACATGCCACCTTTATATCCTCTTCCAGTATGGTTTTTATCGACAGTATTTTACGTCATAACTATTGTGATATTGATATATATTCAAATACAAGTGATAAAAAATATCACAGTGTCTTATATTCCAATAACAGAAGATAACAATGACTGTTGATATCTTATCAAGAAGACACAAGTACAAACGTTCTTACTCAAAATAAATCAAATGATTAGCTAAATGTGAGAAGAAATATTCTCGTATATTTTTAACAATATGTAAAGTATTCTTTATTGTATATTTATAGATTTTTAGATTTGTGAAATTTTTATATTATATATATACAAATTTGTGAATAAAAGCCATGTATATACTCTTTTAAATGTTTTAATTATTATTATGAACAATTTCCAATGGCCTCGCATTTTTATAATTTGATGCTCGATGTGTAATCTGTTTTTATGACGGAAGGAAAGAAAGTGTTAGTATTATTAATACTTTTCATATATATATATTTTTTCTATGGACATTCTTAACATTTTTTTATATTGCAATATTTTACAAAATAGAATTCGTATGCAATTAAAATAGGCACATAAAAATATGATAACCATTTTATGACTTGGGATTTAAAAAAAACAACTTTGTAGATACATTAATTGTTATTCTAACATTATTAACTTCGGTTATTTATTTAAAAAGAAAAATTGTACATATTACCTAAATAGCATAGATTTCCCAGGAATGTTCTTATGTTTTACGAACGTCCTAAGATGTTCCCAGGACATCTCTCAAATAAAATATGCTGTATAGATCAAGTATTTATACAGACAGAAATTCTATGTATATTTTATTTTGTAAGTTCACTTTCTTTAAAAATGTAAAGCAAAATTATTTTTAATATAAAAGAATGAATTTATGTACTGAGAATTTCTCTCTATAAATATTGTTATTTTTATTTTTCACAATTTATCGTAATAATCCACATGATCGGCTGAATTGTATTTATGCTCTTTTAAGACTTGCACAAGGCGATTAACAGTCTGCTCTGCGGTCAATACAGTTTTCTTTTCTCGCATTTCATTAAATGCCTTTTTAGTTTTAGGATCAATCATTTTTTCGCAAACCATAGTAAACATATCCGTGTCGATAGGTCCAGGTGAATAACTCAATACATTCACATCGGGGTTTTCTAAAGCAAAAACCTGTACGAAGAAAAAAGCATATTGAAAAAAAAGTGATATCTATTTCGTGATTAAGTGGATATTAAAAAACATATATATATATATATATATATATATATATATAT
>NW_012130096.1:729763-751919 GCF_000143395.1 Atta cephalotes
TAATAAAACATTAAAAATATATATTATAACAATTAAATTTATAATCAAAATTTATTTAATTTAAAAAAATATTAAAAATAATTTCATTAAAATATGAAATAAGAATCATTCTAAATAAATTAAAGAAAGAAATTTATTAATATAAAATAATATTAAAATAAAAAAAATAATAAAATATTTTAATATATTATATTATATTATAATTATATATTATAATTATATGTTATAATATATATATTGTAATTATATATTCTAATTATATATTGTAATTATATATTGTAATTATATGTAAATGTATATAAGGTATAATTTGTATGTAATTAAAATAAAAGTTTTTGATAAAAAATTAATGTATAAAAAATTTATATTTAAAAATTTATTTTATAATTATGAATATAGATTTTATAAAAATAAATAAAAAAAATTTTAATAATTTTTTTTAATATAAAAAATAGTATTTATAATAATTATATTTAAGAAATTAAATTTAGTAATTTATATTATAAAGTAATTTATATAATAATGATAAATTTTAGTACTAGCAATAGCGATTAGATTATAAATTAATAAATTTGGAATATTTAGGAAATAATAAATTTAATAATTAATATTTTTAAGAAATGATTTTTTATATGGTGAAATGTGTAAGAATTTAGATATATTAAAAATAAGAAAATAAGTTTTTTAAATAATTATAGTTGAAATTAGGATTAGATATTCTATTATTATAGATAAAATTATGAATTGAAAATTAAATGTAAACATTAAATTTAAATAATTTATTTTAAGGAGTTAGAAGAACTTGTTTTATAAATGATAATCCACGATAGGGAAGTCTTAATAGAGATTTTATGTATTGTTGTTTAAAAGTTACTTTATTAGAAAATATAATTAATTAATTAAATTTTTAATTTGAATTCAAATCAAAATGTAGAATAACACTAATTTTTATATTGATAATATTACTATATCTGTCCATATTATTACAAGGTTTACAGTAAGAATAAATTACGATAAACAGAAAATCGTTTTTATAACTCTTGTTACAAATTAGGTACGAAATAAGTAATCGTATGTACACACATGATTGCAGTGTCTTATCAGACGTATTATGTCTGACCTTTCATACCTTTCATTTTCACATTCAAGAATATTTTATGCGGAATATTATGGAAATAAATGTGTATTAACTTTATTCACTTGATTCTTTTATACGATGAGACGTTATTGAAGACTTTCTATATTTGTGGATATAATATTTTTATTTCTGTCTTGCATCGATAGCAGATCACATTGATTAATACAGAGACAAATAGTCGATTATGTTACAAGAAATACTGCATAAGCGAAATTTCTTCATAATATACGCCTGCAATATGTATGATGTCTACAATTCGTTTCTTATGCACATATAATGCACATATAATTAGCTTGACGAATTCCTCAAGCCATAACAGATAATATATAATTAACGCAATTATATAAAAAAATAAATAAACTTATGTTAGTATTCGTTAATGATTCGTTAATAATTTGCAATCGAAATAACTTATTATATTCTAATAACAAATTTACTGTGTGCCCGATTTCAACTTTTAAAATTTTCCATAGGTCATATGGATTTAATTATATTGAGAACACAACCCTCTATTATTTCCTCAAAGCATTTGACGAAGTTAGATTTTATAAGAATATGATATTGATTTAAGCTTGTAAATTTTAAAGGATACAAGTAGCGCGATTTTTAAAGTTCGGAGATCAAAATATGATCACAAATCTGTACATACACACACCTTATTCACGTATAAATACTGTACTGACTTAACATCCAATTTGAATTTTGTATTGCAACAAACGAGCTCATTACATGGGATTGCGTGAAGATTGTGATTTCAAATTTTTTCGGAAAACATAGAAAATTTAATGTACTTTTAAATTACACAAATTAAATTCAATTTTATGACACTAATTAAATTTAATGTATCTGCAACTGAAAAGTACATGACATTTAGTGTATTTTTCATAAAATTTTACGAAATTCAGTACATTTTTTATTAAATTTTATATAGATTTGCATGAAATTTAATATAAGTAAACGTTAAATTTAAGTTACTCAACATTAAATATTTTTAATCCTACTTGCTTCTATTACATATAATAGAAATAAATTTCTTTTTTTTTAACAGTGTACCGTATTTAGCTACTGTATGATGACTGCTTTTAAAAATATCGGCATTAATATGTCATCGAAAATTTATTTTTTATATCACCAATTCTTTGAAAAGTAGTTTGCTAGTACGAATAAGACAAAAAATTTTATCAACAAATCATGCAGATGAAATGCAACAAAAGAAAATATTTTTGAAATAATTTCTTAGTTATGTTGATAAGTTGCAAAAAAAATTAAAAAAACATTAACGCAATTTATTTAATTTCAATAAAAAATTCATTGAACGCTAAAAAAGTCGTATGTATCTGTACGTGTGTATTTGTGATCATATTTGGTATCAGAACTTTAAAAGTCTATTTGTAGTCAAAATTAAACTTTAAATCGATGTCCCATTCTTACAAGAATACCTACCTAATTCTCTTGAAGTAAATGATGGAAGGCTATATTCCTAATACAAAGCTACGTGACTTTTGGAAAATTTTCATGGACACACATTACATAATCATTGATCTATCTTAATTCAAACTAAAAAAAAGTATATATATGTGTAACGTGTTCTTGCTATTATTGTTCGTTGAGATCACTCGTAACAGAATAAATATGTCTCACGAGACAATTGGAATGTTCCTTCTCTTACTGATACGCCCTGAAGATAGTAAAATTATTGACACAGATATTGACTAATATTCCGCTGTCCTTATGGCTATTCTATTATCATTTTTCTCTCTCCGAATTGCAGTGACAAACATCGAATCAACATGTGCACATTATCCATTGCGTATAATATACATGTGCACTCGCAGATGCACTCAACAATAAATACACGGCATACGAGAATATAACAAGTACTCTTTGTATATAGCTATGTTTATTGCTATTCAATAATTAAAAGTAGAATACCGCAAGGTCTACTCATCATCTTACGGATAAGTGTCAATCTGTCATGTTCTTATAAATAATGCTCTCTCAATTATAAACTAGAACAGTGTTTCCTAATGTTTTTTAATATAAATCTTTTAGCATGTATAAGAAGATTGTTAACACTCTAGTGATTTCCTCTTTTTATAAATTTTATTTTCTTATGACAACTTTCAATGAAAAAAATATTCGTATTTAGAATATTCTTTTTCTTCTTATTTTATTTCCTAATATTATTTAAAATCAATGTTTTTTATTACACACGCATAATAAAAATTTAATTAATTAAGCAAATATGTTACTTTTTCTTATGATGCATAAAAGTAATATAATGGAGAAATTATTTTAATTATATTGATTTAATCGTATGTTAAAATAATATGTATTGAAATACAGAATGTTTGATCTGATGTGAAAAATACTTTATCAATTTGCTTAATATACTATTTAATCTGCTAATAATTATGGCATTACTGAACTATTGTTTAAATAGACATACTCTCCTTTATTATATTTCTCTCTCCAATAAAATAGCAAATTTGTCACAAATAGGAAACACTGTTCTAGCATTACAAATCTGTGTACACATTCAAGATATTGTTTTTTAAAAATATCTGTGTTGGAATAAATATGTATCACGTAATGTACAACCATAGAAACACGTCCAGCTTTGCTCGCACTCTTTACTCACTTGCTTTTATTGCAATTTTGTGCTAAAGCTATTTATAGAAATTTTCTTCTTCCATCTAAATTATAATTATAACTTAGAAAGATGAAGAATTATCTTCAAATTTTTAAATAGCGATAAACAACATTGGTGCAATCATCTTCTGCTATTAAGCAGCTAAAGCTAAATAAGTACTGCTTGTACAATTTTTTTAATATAAATATTTCACCGATTTATCACCGATAATCGCGGATACATAAGTTAAAGATACATAAGTCATATAAGGAAGAGAGAAATGCAATCAGTATAATGTAACCAACAATCCTTATAATAAAATTAGGTATTATACGTGCTATTTTAAATATTTCTATTTTTTTACATATGTTTCCGTTTAATAACTATACAATAATTGTACATTATTATGCAACAATTAGATCTCTGTTCAAGTCGCAAATTATTTCAAATACAAGCCTAACAAATAAATCTATCACGCTGTTAAAAGTCTATAAAATGAACAAGTTTGCTAGAGTTAATCAAAGCTAAATCAAATTGAATCATAAAAAAATACTTATGTATGAAAATATCATACGAAAATATAATATTCATTTCTGCGATTTATAAAACTGATAACGCTTGTTTATCTGCAATAATGTACTTGTACTTCAAAGACAGAGTTAATCAGGTGTTTTTAGATATGCTCACGTCATCATGAATACAAGCTGATATCATCTATTATCTATCTGTTATGTGGGAACTCATTGTAACACAGAGAAGATCTAGATATCACTGATTATATCTATATCATTTATACACAGAAGCTATAAATTTCTACATTTAAATTACTACAATTTGAAAATGCGTTCGTTTTGGGTGATCAAAGTCGATTCAACTTAAATGATTTAAATTTGAAACGACTTTATACTCAAAAACATTCGCCTTTTCTTTTTTTATACTACCAAAGTAACGCAGTTCGAAATGGAATACATCTTACTCTAGACCACCTTCTTCTTCTAGTTTCGATAAGAATTTTGCAACTCTGTAACTTGGTTCCACTTGACGCGCCATATCTATTAGGCAAAGCAATTTCTTAATACCAATGAATACTCTGAAATCATAAAATATGCATAATGATAAAATATATCATAATAAAATATACATAATAAAATATACATTAGACGTCGAGTGACTTTTCACTCGGTGCGATTGACTCGCGATCTATAGATCGGATTCAATCCCACCTGCGTCCCCATACGTAATTTTTTTATGTTCTATATTTTTTGCGTTTAAGGAGTCGAAAATGACATCTGATGATTAAGAAGATCTTTGATCACCAGCGCCATTTAGATTCGGTGTTAAACTGTAGGTCTCATATATCATATATCTTACCGTTTTCCTTGAAGCTTTGCATGCAAAGAAGCCATTTCGTGTTTTGAAAAGAGATCAACTTCGTCTAACACACTTAACAAATGATCAGGGCTTGACAAATTAGGCACATGAAGAATAGTATTAAATGCTGGAAGTAATTCCAAGTCATCTAAAACTTGTCTGCAAAAAGAAATATATATTATTAAGAATTTTTAAATCACTTCCTTCCATAGAAAAAAATCTTTATCTTACCTGCGACTAGAAGTGCATAGAATTAATAATTTACGGCCAGGCGGCGGCGATTTCTTTAATAACACCAAAAGTGCTTGCAATGTTAGATTAGAATATCTTGGTCCAATTGGGCCGTAATCCAGAAGACGTTCAATATTATCAACTAAAATACAGCTTAGTTGCGAACGATATGCATCATCAAACACCTAAAATATAAATGGCGATTATTTTAAGCTTTACATCAGATATAATTACAAATATATATTAATAGATAAATGTAAGAGAAATATAAAATAAGTTATATCATACCTTTCGTATAGAAAGACATTTTGCCGATTCAATAAAACCGACCATGTCTTCGGGTGTACAAACTTTAACAAATGGAAAGTCTGAATTCTTTGCAATTTGTGCGGCAAGCGCCGTCTTTCCACTGTTTGGTGGTCCCTCCAAAAGAACAGAAACAAGTCCAGATCCTTCAGTCGCCCGAGCTTGTTGAATGCATAGACCGCCATCAGCGAGTATTTCAACCACTGGCCTTCCCCAGTGAATAATTCCACGAGTTAACAATTGGGTCAATGCTTCAGCACTTGTACCAAATGCCTAAAAGATATGAAAATATAACATTTAGTTGTTATGTTTTATATAAATAAATATATAAATAAGAATAATTAATTAATATACATTCACAGAGTCCAATAAAAATAATTATTCAATAAATAAAAATTTTCTTGATCACTTACTGGTTTAACATCATGTTCCAATGCATGGAAAAAATCACTTCGAGATACCATAAGTTTTTCCATTGCAGCTGGATCTACTTCCACTTTACTAGAAGCTTTAATTAATCGATTCATGGCGGTACTTTGGGCTGCTCTAACTAAACCTTCCAATTCTGCACCACTAAAATTCTTGGTTAATGTAGCCATTTCTTTTAAGTCTACATCAGGCGCTATTTTTTTATATTCTCTCATTCGGGATGTGTGGATATTAAGAATTTGATATCGTCCATGTTCGTCTGGTAAGCTAATTTCCATTTGCAACTTTAAGCATGGAAAATAAAGATACACTTAAAATATAAAATAAAAAGATACATTAAATAACGAATAGAAAGATATATCTTAAGGAGATATATCTATATTGAAACTGTATTGAATTAACGCGAATTGAACTAAAAATATTCTATACATATTCGCATTCGTGTACGTTCAGCTTATAAAAACTTTTTGTCTTATTAAATAAATTCTTTACCTCCAATCTGCCAGGTCTTAACAAAGCCTCATCGATCATATCTCTTCTATTAGTCATACCAATAACAAGAATGTTATTTAATTGTTCGACACCATCAATTTTTGCAAGAAGCTGATTAACCACTGTATCATGAACCCCTGTGTTTCCAGCAACACTACCTCGAGATTTACAAATAGCATCTATTTCATCAAATATGATTATGTGAAGTCCACTGTTTGGTCCAAGCTAAAAAAATATACAATATTATTCTTAAATCTTTTCCCCCTATTTGTAAAGAGAATCCAATTTATATACATATTGTGCCCAAATAATAATATATATATTTTAAATTATTATATATATATTATTATATATATATATAATTATTATATATATATATATATTTTAAATTATACCCTTTTTTCTTCTTCTTCTGCTTCAGCGAACAATCTTCTGATATTAGCCTCGCTTTCTCCAACATATTTATCCAAAATTTGTGGGCCATTTACAATTTTCGGTTCTCTTGCATTTAACATTGTACCTATTTGCCGAGCCATTAACGTCTTTCCTGTACCAGGTGGACCATATAACAAGATTCCTTTTACATGCTTGCAACCCAATTGAGTAACAATCTCCGTTGGGAAAACACGGGATGCAAAGGCTCTTCGGAAAATGGCGCTAAACTCCTTATCCAAGCCACCAATACCCATTTTCTGAAAGTCCCAATCTGGATTGATAATCGCCTGTCGGACAGCTTTCCCTTTAGACTGTCCAACAAGATTTAAACTGGAGGTCTCTGCTTTCTCGAACTGGATTATAGTGTCGCCCAAGCAACGTCCCATTTTTGTCTTCTTAGGCATCGTACTTTGCCCCGAACTGATGGCTGACAAGTCGGCAGCTTCCAAACTTTTGATGACTAATCCAAGCAGTTTCTTATCCTTAAACTGAAATGCCAGCTGCTGACCCACGGTGAATGCCTGCCCGGAAAACTGCATCAAGAAGTCCTTAGCCATTTCATCCGTGTTGTATGGTTCCAAAGTGACACTGGAGTAACAATATATTAATATAACAATTTAAAAAAAAGTTGATGGAAGACTATGATATTCAAATTCAAATTCTTTGCATTTGTGTATAAATTTAATTATGTTCATTTAATTACAAATATTTTATAAATTATCATAAAAATATTTTAGTTTTTTTTTCTATATTTTAGTTTTTTATGTGTGTGGTGTATAGCTTTTCCAATTAACATACGTTTTTTTCTGTAGAAAATCAGCTTCCAAAACAATGTTGCATAAACATTCTGTGTTAGAAGTTGGATCAAAATGATATGGCCGAACTTCAATTTCTTGATTGAGAGACAATGTTGCCCATTTCCGTTGAGGTAAGCTAAAGCCAACTGTGCCACGTGGAATCTCATGATGTGTTCTTACAGTAAATACGAAATGATAATTTGGTGCTGTAGTTACTTCAATATGCCTGTAACAGACAATAAAATAAATATCAATTAGTATACTTATTGCATCATGATTTAAAAATATACATGACTCTGTATAGTCTATAAAAGAACTTATGTAAATTTTTAAGGAATTTTAAAATAAAATAATTAAATTTATATAAATATTAATTTGTGCAATTGAGTTCATATAAGTTAATAAAACTATAAAATGTTTTAGAGTTTTTATTTTAAAATATATGTATATTCTATAAAATAAATAAATGAGATAAATAATTTGTTGTCAATCTTATCACTGCTACATTTACAACGTATGTCTACTCCATAATCTATACAATAGATGTTTTTGTTTAACTTATTATAGGACACTTATTGTAAATAGATTATTTTACATTGTTTGAATATGTATAATTTATAAACTTAACTTAAATTTCTATAATTGACACTAACAACTTATATAGATATTTATAAGATAATTATAATTGTATGAATATTATATAATAAATTCCTCAAATATATTAATAAATTACATGATATAAATTTACAATAAAAATAGTCTTTAAAATATATTCTTTTGTATAATCAATAATTTTTCTGAACTCAGCCTATTTTTATATTTCATCTAGGATTAATTTTAAGACATAGGTGAACATATATATGTAACATAAATATGCATTAATTTATGAACTAAGTAAAATATTTAATTTCTCAATCGATTTTAGAGACAATCATACAAGTGTAAAACAATTATGAAATGAATGTCGAATCATGAATTCTTACCTGACATCATCAGGAAAATCGTCGGCGTTGATAATGGCACAGTTGGAGAGACTGAGCTCGTCCGTGGGACACCTCACTGCTTTCATCCGCTGAAGCATACAATTATGTTACCTTATATTTTATGCAAGACAACAAGCTTGATGAAGGGGAGTTATTGATGCGGCTTCGATTCGAAGGGGAGGGACGATGGAGCGGAGCAGATTGTGCAGAGGCTCCTCGCACGCGCTCTTATCCGCGAAACCGACAACTCCCGGTGGCATCGCCCATTTGCGATGACGACGCGCTTGGTTTTCACGATCTGCATGGTACTCACCATCTTCGACATATTTTACGACGAGAAATCAACAGATTTTGGCTGCACTACGAACTACGACACAGTAGCGCAAACGTGTCCACAGTCCGCACCACTCTGCACCTTTGATATTGATGCAGTAAAGTTGACCACGGTCATGCGCGAGAGAAAGAGCGAGTTGTTACTCTGTTACTTCTCTAGGTCGCCCTCTGTGCTGCGTTTGAAATCTCTCACTAGAAGATCTTAATTTTTTTCCCTTGTATTATCAATTATCCTGCGATGAGAATTTATTAATTCTAAATTATTTATACCAATTTTTTTGAAATTTATAATTATTACAATTATTAAAATTTTTTTTCTTTGAAATATTAAGAGCATCTGGTCCTAGGTAAAATATTGAGTTTATCTCTTTTCTATTCCTAAAAAAAGGTATCTTGAAAACAAGTTTTTTATGCGTTGCCGGCATAATTTTGAAATTCACTCTGGGTCACAAATGACTCAACATGTGTATAGAATGTATTTTTTATAATTAAAAAATTTTTATTTTTTCTTTATTTTCAATTAATTCTCGGTTGTATTGTGGGAATGTTTCGCGAATTATTAAAAAAAGAATTTAACCCTAGATACATTTGGTAGTATCAGATGACTTAATTAAAAATTCTATGTTCTTAGTCTGCGCGTAGCTTTTAAATTTTATTCCGTTCAAATCGATATAAATAAAAAAAGAATTTTAAATTATCTATTCTATCTTGATATCTAATCTATTATGAACACACATTACAGAAAGAAAATAATTAATTAAATATAATTAAATATAAAACCAATCCGAAAAATTGGCTTAGCAGAAGCTTTCTGTTAATTTTTTCTAATTCGCATGTACTTTACAAGACATTATGTTAATGAAAGATTAATTTTATTTATCAATAGTATGAAGGACGCACGTCCTTAACACAACCATTTTATATAATTAGACATCAATCTACATCTGTACTTTTACTGGAAACTTTCTTTTCTTCACACTGTCCTTTCTCGCTGTTAACCGACGAATTGATTCATTGTTACTATGTTTTATCATTCAACAAAAATTGACTAAATATAATATAGTTGCGTTTATACTGACTATTGAAAATCGAAGATGATCTTTAAAATATATTAATTTATTTTTTTGTTATATGGGGTAATTATATTTCTGCGATTGATGAGGACTAAATATAGTCGAAACGTATCGGTAGAAATTTATGTGAAATAATAAAATTTGCTTTGTCACATATCTAATTATAGCTCGTTTAATTGTTGACCTGAGTACTATTTATTAATTTGCTAATGAAAGATTATTTTGAATTATTTTTACTTATTTGCGGATTTTTAATGAAGTTCTAAATTACAATTTTTAAATTAATATTTAATGAATTATGAAAAAAGATAGAAAAGATTATATACTCAAGAGCGCGAATGTGACGTAGCTGGCAACGTACGAAATTGCTATGCCAGAGATCCCGGATTCGATCCTAGGCAGAACCAAAAAATTTTCGTATGCTCGTAGCTCCTCTTGGCAATGACAAATCACCGAGAGTATCCTTGCCATGTACACTTTTATAAACAAAATCGTCATTCGGAATCGACGTAAAATTCGATTGTTGGTCCCTTATGTGTACAATCAACATGTGCACCATAGATATATGATAGAAGTCATCACATTCTTTCAGAGGATTATGGATGAAGGAGAAGAGGATTATACTATCCAGTTTAACTGAAAACGTATTTACATTTATTATCAAACAGTATGTGCGTGTATATGTGTACATATACATCGCGTGTGTATAACATAATTCGTGATGGCAGTATTAATAAAAAAAAGTAATTTGATATCTTCGGAGTTTATTAAAGCATAATATGTAAATATTATGCTTTAATAAATTCCGACGACATCACTTTTTTTTATTAATAAAGTATAATATGTAAATATTATGCTTTAATAAATTCCGAAGACATCAATTTACTTTTTTTTTTAAACAAACAAAATCAAGCTACAAGAGCACTGGCCGTTGAACTTTCGTATTTCCAGTTCGGCGGTAGAGATCCTTTCGTCTTATAGTAACGCGCCAACCTGTGAATTCTCGACTCGACGAGAATTAAACGGAATTTCGAATCTTTATCTTTGCGATTTCGCTCCAAGTGTTTGCGCACAGCGACGGCCTTTTTGATCAGGTAATAGAGATCCTCTGGTAGATCAGGAGCCAGACCCATGCTCTTTACAATGCGCAAAATCTTATTTCCTGTACGGAATCGTACTTGTGCTACTCCATGTGAGTCACGAAGTATGACACCTATAAAAATACAAAATATGTTGTATGTTGTCTTATATACTTTTTTTTGTTATTTTAATAATTATCAAACTTGTTATTTTATAAAAGTATTAGTGATGACCTATTGTGAAGTGACAAATGATCAAACATCACTTATAATCTTGCAAACATATTTGAGAGAATCAAATTAAAAACTCTAAGATCCTCTGCATAGAGTTTGCTTTCAAATATATTGATTTCTTTAATTAACAGCTAGTAAAGCTTTTATCAGCAGAAATAAATGTATATCAAAATTACCAATTTGAGATGGTGTATGTCCTTTTTTCGCTAGCTTATAGATAAGTTCTTTGCAATCTTCTGGTGTTAGTTTCAACCAAGTTGGTACACTTCGTCGATAAGGAAGTGCTGACTGAGATATACCTTTTCTAAAAAATATAATATGCCATCATATAATATTCATCATTTAAAACTATAAAAAAAAATATATATATATATATAAAATAAAATTTAAAAATATACATAATTTATAAAAAAATAAATCATATTTAAAAATATTTTTAGTACATTTCAAGAATATTTAGGAAATAATTTTTCGTAAGTATTGTGTGAAAATACTAAAACTATATATTGTATTAAAAAAAATAAATAATAATAAAAAGTTAAAAACTAAATAATGATCAGTTATTGATCAATATAATAATATAAGAATTATAAAATTTAATATAATTAATACATTAAAAATAAGCATTATGGCTTATTTTTTAATATATATATATATTGGATATATTAAATCTAATACTTTATACCCTTTGTCTTTGACTCTTTTTCTTATATTAGATATAAAAGATTAAGTTTTTTATTATTAAACATGTTTCTACTATACTATTAAAGATTAACAAAAAAATTAACATTGCATCAGTAACTTGATTAAATACTCGTACTTGACAAATGTTTCACTGACATTGCAGTTACAGGAGAAATAACGCCATATGATCGCGATCACACCATGCGTACACGTAATAGGTTATATATTCTCATAAAAGAGGTGTGGTTTACCAAGATACATGGCATACAAAAAAGCCGAATTATTAGATCGCTTAACAACCGTAAATTATAAAGCTGATAAGGTAATTGATCGTTCGAATGGAAAGAATCAGGAGTCACGAACACATGGCCACTGGATGTGTACACCGATAGAACGCTCATAGCACAAGATATATTCTTATATTATGTCGACGCCGAGTATCTTGGCAAATCAAAATTAAAGAGATTACATCGATGATACGATAAATATTGTTACCCATGTGAGTGCATACGACCCATCTTATCAGAATTTTTCCAACAACGTCGTACACGAAAGAAAAAATGAAAGAGGACGGCGAGAAAAGATGGCGCCTTTCTTCGATTAACGAAAAGCCGGAAACCAATGGGCGCGTTCAAATCGATAAAGGCTAGGTCTGCTCGCCGAGCAATTAAACATGATTGGTTGAAACTATAGATAAGAATCATCATTGCCAATCGTGCTTATTCGCTTGACAAGTATGTCTAGCCGTTTCGTGAACTCGCTCAATGGCTGCGTTCAGCGAACTCAACAGTTGAATGAGCGCTCACTGCTATTGATGTATTCTTCTAGATCTAAAATGCCGATTGTAAGATCTAAAAGAATACACAATGCGATCCACTTTACTCTGCAAATGCTTCGAAGCATTTTTTGATTGATCGATTAAAGTTAGTAAAAAATTCTTTCTTCTTTGATCATCATACGACGTTCTGCAACCAAAAAGCAGAATTTTATTATATCGATGATACGAAGCAAAATCCTGTTTTCTGATTGGTGATTGCAGAGTCGTACGACGCATATCGGATCTAGTGTAAATCCAGCAATAGTCCTTACAACTACGTTATGCAATTGTCAAACGAGCGTTACTTCCCCTACAGCATGAAATATATATTGCAGCAATATTTTAATAGTAGATTATATTACAAAAATTGCAGTAATATTGAAATTTTAATATTTTATTGGAAATATTGCAACAATATTGTGAATTATATTGTAATTTTAATGACTGCATTCAGCAGAAAAAACAGCTTAATTGCAACTGTTGTATGCTTCTTTAACATGATTATTGATTTATAGTTATACATTTATATATAGTTATACATTTAGTAAAGAACATTCAAGTAAGGACTAAAAATAAGTCCAATCATGTCAAAGAATTTTAAACAGTTGCAAAGTATATTTTGGATTGTGCTAATCAGTACAATATTTTAATAAAACTGGATTAATTATTAGAATATTGGAACAATATATCTGCAATATTTCTCTAAATATATTGCAATAATTTTGCAGCTATATTTTATTGTATTTTAATACATATAAAAATATTTCCCTAGAGGAAAAAGTGAAAATTTTTATTATCGAAGTTAATGGAGAAAACTTTTTACGTTTCTTTCAGGAAAAAAGTTACATGATCAATACCCTGATTGGAAAGCGAAGTCGTGACAAGCGTTCAGTCATCAAGAACATGCAGAATTATTCTCTTTAGTTTCTTTAGATCTATTTTTTCTGACTAAACTAGTGTACACTTGTACTTGAAATGAAATAAGTATGTATTTTTAAGTTTGGCGAAAACGAGATAGAAAGTTTTAATGCAATGCAGCGACAAACAACAGGCGTTGTGTCGAACAATTTCCATGTCCCAGAAATGCGAGGGACAACGGCGTTCGTGTCTCATCGATTAAGAACAAGATTTTTTTAACTTTTATTACTTCATCAAGGACAACATTAGCCCTTAATAATTACGATTTTTGGCCCTGCAAAACGTTGTCAGTCTATATTACATATTATATATTATATTATCTGTAATGTTGTAAAGAACATTTTCCTAATAAATTATAAGTTTTTTTTTAATACAATAGTAGTAATAAAATGTATTGTTTAAAATATAAATGCAATATATTTTTAATGTATAGCCGTTCATGCATTTAAAAAAAATCGTTAAAAAAACATCATTTTCAAGTTACTCAATAACTAAACTTTTTGGACAGCTGACACTTAAATAACTTTTTTATTGTAGTTTATTATGAATATATAACTACACAAATATTTCCTAAAAATGTCAAAATATTCTAAAGATGTAAAAATCGTTTATAATAATTTATATATACTTGTAAAAATGATGAAAATTGATTCAGAACACGAATGAATTTGGGTAGTAAGGATGCCAAAAACCTCAAAAACTAAAGGTAATCGCGAACTTCTTTTGATAACAAATATGTAATTAAAAGAGTTAAACAGGAAATATGTGAAAATATGAAAATATTTTATATTAAATGGAAAAATATGTGAATTGATTTGCATTTAATTGCTCAGTGTGTACTAGTTGAGTGTACTCTAGATTCAGTCTATGAACTTTTTGCACTTTTTCATTTTTCCTCTTTCTCTTCTCAACATCTAATAATATCTATTTCTTTTCAAGTGCAGAAAATGTAACATAGCGCAGAACAGATTCTTAGAGAGTATAACGTGGTTATTATGTTGGTTATGTTGATTGATCACGATGATCCGGATGATGTGTCAGTGCAGTGTTGATATGTGTGGAATTGTAGTTGCTTAATTTAGACACATTTAGACACATGATAAATATTTCATTCTTTTATCTAGGAAGACGATATGTATATCAGCATACGGATGCATTCTTATTGCCAATGATATTGACGGGATTTATGAAAATAATTTCTAGACATTGACATTTTAGGTTAGAACATTTAACTTTTAGTTTTGTATATATTGCCAGTAAATTATGACTTAAGTATTTCTTAATCGACTCAAACTGAATGTTATTTTTTATTATATTTTGTATCGTTATTTATTATAACAAATTTATTTATTAAAATATTTTAACCATTCCTATTTATTTTGTACAGCTTTTTATATTCTAGATAGAAAAAATATTAATCATGGAGCGTGGAAAGACTGGGCTTGGTAGAGCAGTAAAAAATAAGATTGCTCAACATCCTTCTGATTTATTTGCACTAGGATCAAAGAGTTCACGGAACGATAACTCTGATTCTAAAAGTAGACCAGGTGTTATTCATTCCAAACCTAGTGGGAGTTCTACATCTTCTGGTAAATAACTTTTTTCTTTCTCGTGATACTCTCACAATTGTAAATTATTGTTTATACAAACCATTATATAGGTAATGACCGAAAAAAAGAGGCTCCTTCTGGATCATCGTTTATGTATGTCCCACAGAAGAAGCCTAAGTTAACCCATGTCAGCTCTCATCAACGGCAACCTTCCTCTAGTGCGGAAGCATGGGAGGTTTTAGTTATAGATACTGATCCTGCAGACTTTGTGCCTATGGCACTTGAGGCTAATGACAATGACGAAGGTGATAGAGTTATTGGAATAATATGTGGCGCTATTAAAACGCTGAAAAATCTGAGATGGAAGCCTGATAATTTACTTTATATGGGCTTGTTATATTTAGCAAAAATCCGCCCATCTATTTTCTCAAACGATTGCATACTACATGCATTATCGTCTCTTTTAAGGAGAGATTCAAATAATCAAAATAGCTATAAGACTAAAGTGAGTCCACTAGTTCCTGTACTTGCTGCAAATCTCTTGATGAAAGGTTTTCACGACAAAAAGAATTGGCCGGAAGTGTTTGTGAAGGTTATTTATTTGCAATCTTTTATTGTTTATTGTATAATTTGGATATTTTAATTGATTTTTTAAATTATTTTTACAGCTATATGTCGAAGATGCTCTTGGAGAACGTGTATGGGTTGACCATGAGGAATGCAAGGGTTTTGTTGACAACATACTAACAGGTTTTAACACGAGGCATCCACCTAAGTCTGTGTTACAGCCAGAATTTCCAGTATTAATGCAAAGGGATTGTCCCAGCCCATCTACAGTGGATGATGAGGATCCAGCGGCATCAACGACATCATTGTCTGGGGATAAAGAGAAAATAGAATTTCCAGTAAGCCCGCGATATGCGCATTGTGTGGAAAATATAGAATCGATAGTACTGGAAGCCGTAAAAGAGCAACTAAATAGACGCCAGGCTGAGACTATAACGAGAAATTTCTTGAAGCTGCTTTCTTCGGCGTGTGGTTTTGTTGAGATCAGAAATATCGCTGTCCCGAGGCTAGAAGTATGGTTGCACAATCCTAAATTGATGAGACCCGCGCAAGAATTGCTTATTTACATTTGCTACAATTGTACATCTCATACTCAAAGAGATGTGGAGGTCATAAGTCAATTGGTTAAGATGAGATTGAAGACGAAGGCTGTAATAAACTTGTACTTGAATGGCGTCAAGGAATTGATCGGATTACATCCAGAGAATTTAGCTACCATCCTGAAGCATACAATCTACAATGAATTATCGAATGCACGCAATCCAAACAATATGCCCATGTTGGGAATAATGTTTCAGACTTTGCCCGAACAAGCGGCAAAATTGCTTGCAGAGATCTTTCAAGATTTACTGATGAATCGCGAGGATTACTTGAGGCCATTGCGTGCATTGCTCAGAGAAATCGTACGTGTATGTCGACCTGACATCAATCTAATTGTCTTTGTTCGAACTTTAATGTCCGAACGATCGGACATAGCTCAACAGTTGCTAAATTTCGAATTTAAGGATCGCATGTTTATGTCAATAGTGGATCTACTGTGTCTGTGCATGCTCTTAGGAATAAGTCCACAAGTGAAGGAAGCAGGGACATTGTCGCAACGTGCAGATAAGAAAGATGCGGCTTTGCTGCACCAATTTCAAGATCTCATGGCCATGATACAATACGAGACTGTCCTGTGGCTGCAGAATTCAGCACAGCAGATGTACACAGTTGGACGAAATGAGTTATTGCACGCAATGCATAAGATCATGCTCTTGGAATCTCCTGAACAATACTATAAATTGGACAATTGGCCACCAGAGTCGGACAGAGTATTTTATATACGACTAGTTTCCGATGTTCCCTTGTTGCAAAGTACATTGTGGAGATTGCTAATGATCGGCTTTTCGAAGGTAAATGCTTAAACTAGTATTTGCAAGATGATTCTGTTTAGAGATAATTTTTTTATTCTATTTTTATTTATAGGAAAACGGTATTACTCATTCGGAGACTTTGGATTTGGCCGATTTATTAATACGGCGAGCAGCGGCCAATTCGACGGAGAGTTTCCCGATGTTACAAATCGATAAAATGGACATAATTGAACTTATTTTTAATCTTAGCATTTATCAGCCTCCGGGAACAATAAATATACCTGCTGGGTAAGTCTCTCTGCATGTATATTTTATCCTCGATATTATCTTTATAATTGCAATTATGTTTATCTTATAGATATGTACCACCAACATTGGCAATAGCTAATCTTTATTGGAAAGGATGGATAATGTTATTAATTTTGGCCGCTCATAATCCATCCACGATTGGAGCACTAGGATGGCGACGATACCCTATATTGAGGACATTGATGGAAATGTGTATTACAAAGTGAGTTTAACATCTATTAAAGCTTGTTGCTATAAATACTTTGATGATATAATTAACTTCGTTTTTCCAAAACATCTTGTAGTCATTTCTCATATCCACCGCCGACTATGGCTCTGCCGGAGGTCATGGAACAAGAACGTGCGAAAGAAATGCAAGTTGAAGCTATCGAGAAACAAGAGATATTAGAATACGAATCGCATTTGGCCGCAGCATCGACCAGAATTCAGCTATCAGAACAGAATAGTTTCCTGCTATCACAGTTAATCACCATGGATACAATGGGAATTGCTAGAAGACCACCACCGGCCGTGCTCGAACAGATACAGTCATTAAATACATCTCACAGACTAGGTCATCTGCTTTGTCGGTCACGTAAACCGGACTTCTTATTGGATATTATTCAGAGACAACAACAAAGCACATCTCAGAGCATGCCCTGGTTGGCAGATCTTGTACAGAACAGCGAAGGTTCTTTGAGCCAATTACCAGTGCAATGCCTTTGTGAATACTTACTATCAACTAGCCCGCAGACAGTCGAAAAACAGCCCAGACAACAGCAGTTATTGGCTCATCTTCAGACACTATTAACTGATCCGAATCAGGATCAGCAGCATGCTTATGAGGTTTTGGAATATTTCTTGAGGAGACTGAGTAGCCAGCAGAGTGGTAGCCGGGTCCAAGCGATCACTGGACTCAAGATGGTTCTAGACTCGATACCCCTTGAGGATGAGAGTATGGATGTGGATGGAGAAAACGAAAAGTACGTGTTTTAAATGTATTTCAGGAGAAGAAATTGTTACACTTTAATATTATTTTTTCAGAGAGACTTGGCTTCTACGAAAATTGCCATCGATACCTCACTTCTTATCGGTACGTTCGCTGGTTTCTACGGCACTACGTGGTGCTTGTCAGGTTGAGAACAGTCCGGATCTTGTGCACACTTACATATCATATCTAGCCGTGCATACTGTCGATGATGACTTACCTGACTTAACCGATTTAGCCAACGAAATTTCCCAATTGGTCGTTGAACGAAGTACCATTATTGCGGCTATCCTGCCTCAATCTGAAAGTGATAATCCACAAACCAAACAAACATTGCATTCCTTCATGGCAATTTTTTGTAATTATCTTGAGAAAGCGCGATCACCTAGAGGAGAAGATTACCAATGGTCTGAAAGTCAAGATCAAATTTTAGTTCAGTGGAGTAATGGCGAAGAATGCACTATGCACATTCTAGTAGTGCACGCTATGATTATATTATTAACATACGATACATCCGAAGATGATCCATTGTTTAGTAATTTATTGGAAACATGGTTTCCTTTAACAGAGCAGCCGAAAGCATTTCTCGTGGATACTAGTGAGGAAGCGTTGCTTATACCTGATTGGCTTAAATTGCGAATGATTAGAAGTAACGTGCCTCGATTAGTCGACGCAGCCTTAAAGGATCTTGAGCCTCAACAGTTGGTACTTTTTATCCAAAGTTTTGGAATACCTGTGTCGTCAATGAGCAAACTGCTTCATACGCTCGATGCAGGTGTTCAGATTGATCCCAGCTCTGTTGGCGAGGCAGTTTTAGATAAAACATATATGGCACAACTAGTTGAAGTACAACATCGAAGAGGTGCTACAGGTGGACTGGTGTTCGTTCAGGTATTGCAACTACTGGAACCGCAATTACCAGATGAGAGCGTTATGTCAATCGTGAGTTTGCAGCAACCGTTGCCGGTTAGTGCCACAGTGCAAAAGCAATCCGTCATACAATGCTCCGTGAAAACCGACGTGCCCCACTTGATAAATCGGCTCTTCATCGAAAATATTCCAATGAATCAGAAAATGGATGCTTATCGACGTTTGCACAAGACTCTAGCGAAGGATCTGCAGAGATCATGTGTAAAGGAGAGCGGTTCGGTGCTGTTGGCGATACAGCATATATGTAGCGTTCTCAGCTCTATGCAGGTCAAGCAGTTCCTGGCCTCACTTGTGCATATGCCGCAGTACTCTTGCACGCTAATGCGCGTGATACTGTTACCGCTTAAGAGATCGACATCGAAACACATAATCGAATTAGCACGTAATATGTGTCTGAATTTGATATCGTTGATAGGCGATGTGAAAGCTCCAGTTCTATCGATCTTGCGAGATTTTGCTAACGTGCAGTTGACGAAAACGCCTCAACGCGCGGAATTATCGATGCTGATGAACCGCGGCGAGAGCCCAGGCTCGATACTGGAGAGCACGGATCCTGTAAATCTGGAGAGTGTGGGCCGTAAACTGTTAGATGTCTGTTTAAAGCAGCAGAAGAATGACGATCTGGTCGAGGCTATGGCAAGATTATTGGTCAGCGATAGTAACGAAGACGCATTGAAACCTCGCATGGGTTTACTGATCGATTGGCTGGCCTCCGTGGAACCAGAGTTGATCGGCATTTGTCCGAATCTCCAAATGAAGTTACTGTTCGATAAGGCGAAGATGCATATCAACATTGACAAGAACATCGTGAGCTCTCATTCTTGTAGACCTTACTTGTTGACGCTCTTGACGCATACAGCAAGTTGGACTACTTTATATAAGTGTGTCGGACACTTGTTAGACAAATGTGATGACGGGTGAGCAGAGCGAATAAACATTTTTTCTATCAATCTTTTTGCTCTTATTCTATATCTTCTTGTTCATGATATTCTCTGTTATGAACAAATAACAAAGTTTTTCTAAGTTCTTTAACTATCAATATATTCTTTATATTTATATTTATGAATATTAATGTGTTTGTAGATATGATTCTACAGCAGTTCTGGACTTTTTATGGGCTCTGACATGCAATCCTAAGCTGTGGCAGGGCCGGGACAAGTTTACTCCAAAGCATTACGTTCCTGAGAATATTCTGTTGTTGGAAGAACGGCAGCTACTTAATCTAGTGGCATATATAGTGTTTGAAGGTGTTATTATCTGTAAAATGCAGAATAGAAATGCCGCTCTAGCAAGGATGGATATTAGACTCGATCTACTCTTACACTGTATATCCACTGAAGACAGCCTGATTCCTAATGTGGTTAATTATTTAGCGGAACGTATGATGGATAATACTGAGTACGAATTTTATAGTCGTATAAATTTTGCAATGCATAATTTAGTGTTCATCATTTTAATTTATAAAATGATTGTAACTTTCAGTGCAGACTCAGCAGATATGGCGCATCAGTTTCTACTGCATATGTACATGAAGATTCCGAAAGTCATTTGTTACCTCGACACTTTCCAAGCGAGCAAGTTCGTCAACGGTTCGAGGATAACCAATTGGACGGGCTCGGTGCTCGACTGCATGAGCCATTCCCTGTTGACGGCTCTGGCGGCGACTCCGAGACAAAAATCGTGGAATTCCAAGTCTCAGGAATTTGAACTTTGTGCGCGAAAAATGGCCGCAGTACATCCTATATTAGTACTGCGACAATTGCCGATGTTGGCATCCTCTTTGATGGGAAGATGTTATCTTGATTTTGGTTCATTTAGATCCGGTCATCATTTAAATCTTTTCAATCAAGTTATGGGGCTATTAGAACTATTGCAGCCACATTTGTTTAACGAGCAACATGAGACTGCGCTGGAGAATACTTTGGGAAATTACTTCCAATGTTTTCAGGTATTATTATTTATATTATATCTTCTATAATGATTCGTTTACATAATTATAAAATGCTGTCAATTGTAAGTGTATTAAAAAATTTAATTTACAAACTGCATTATAAGATAAAATATTAAATGATTTAGATCTTTATTAATTACTCTAAAATTTTTTTTTATTCCTTCATTTTAGATCCTTCAAATACAAACTGTTTTAATATTGTACGATTTTGTTTACAGAATTATGGACATATAAAAGATCTCGTCTCTTTGCTCAATAGGTTTGTATCATTATTACAGTCCTATGTATCACATGATCCACAACGAGCATTGAAATATCTTCAGAAACACGCACATGCTTTACAGTAAGTTATTTTCTATTTTCTATGTATTTCTATTTTCTATACTGTAAATAATTTACAGTTATTATGTTTATATATATATATATACGTATAGTTTATATGTATGTATATATATATATATATATATATATATATATATATATATATATATATATATATATATAGTACGTAGTAGTAGTACGTACGTAACGTTAACTTAACTTAACTTAACCGTACCGTACCGTACGTACGTACGTAC
>NW_012130096.1:751939-766594 GCF_000143395.1 Atta cephalotes
ACTTTATTATTTTATTACGTTTTACTTTATTAGTATATAATTAATTAATTAATTATTATTATTATTAATTATATATATATATTAGTTATATATATAGTATATATATATATATATATATATATATATATATATATATATACATATAGTTTACATGCATATACAGTGAGTTGCAGGTACATTATTCAAACGTACCCGCTTTGAGAACACTCGTGTCAGGAATACCGATGCCGAGAGAGGGAGAAGATATGAATGATATTTTAATCACTGTAACTCCTGCGCTACATCCACCGGAACCCACTATTCCGCAACACTGGCAATCGCTGCTAACTACACTTGCTAAGCTGCATGGAGAAGGTACGAAAAGTAACTCTATAAAATATCTTTATTTAAATTATAAAATTCAATTATATACATGCACACGCACATACGATGTTTAGCGATTCTTGAATATCTTTGGATTATACTGAAATTTTATATTCTGGAAAATTCCTGGAAAACTTCTGAAATTTCAGGTCTGGCCTAGAATTTATTATTTTTTCATTCTAAAAAAAATTACGTGAAAAAAGAAATAATAAAAGGAAAAATTGTGTTTGTAAATCTTTCCTTGATGCAATAAATTACCAATAAGAAACTTGAATTTAATGTCTAAAAAAAACATAGTAAAAAAAATCGTTTGACGGAACGTTTCTTTGATATTATTTATAAATAATATTGTTCCCAATTTGTTAACATTTTAATTCATTCTATAAAATTCTAATTTGAATATGAAGCATGTAATATTGCACGAATCGATGAAAATTAATTAAATAATGAAAATTAATCGATGGATAAATTCTGGAAAAGCCTGGACTTTTACCTGCAATGTCCTTGAATTGACTAGCCAGATTTTGCTGGACATCACATATTAGGTGTAGTAAAAAGAAATCCATTATTTTTCCATTCAATTTCATGCAAAAATAATGGATTTCTTTTTACTACACCTAATATATAAAACAAAGAATTTATTTATCGTTTTTTTATAAGCGCATTAAAGTATTACAATTAAAATATCAAATATTCTAATTATGAAAGAGTTATATTAATGATTGCTTTTTTTTAGATGTACTCAGTGCGCTTCAAGAAATCGAACATGTGGCGTTGCGAAAACCTTCAGTTTTGGAGCCTATAACGGACAACATAGCGGAATTACTTGTATCACCGCAAAGTAATATCAGATCACTCGCTCATAGTCTACTCGCTAGAGCATTGAAATACCGTCCTACATCGAATGCGAACATATTATCGGCGTTTCAAAGGTGCTTGGACAGTCACAGAGCGGATGTCCTTATGTCAGCTTTAGAAAAATTACCGGATATCGTATTATGCATGCAAGGTAGAATGAACTTTTGTAACAAAATAGATTTACGTCAATGTTGAAGTATAACAATAATTTTACAAACTTATAAATCTTTTTCTTTTTACATTGTAGAACACGCTTTACCGTTGCTGCAGAGGGTATTCGAATTGGGAGTAAATTCGAATGTCAACACGATACCTTATATTACTAAGACTATAACTCTGTTAAATACACAGCAAGGTTGTTAATGTCTGAAACTATTAGTTTTGTAAATATTATTTGTAAGACTTTTTTTACAATTAAAATAGAGCAGTGGAAGACTTTTATCTCTTTCCTTCCAACCTGTTTATATTTAAGCTATAAGAAAGGATTATATTATAAAATATTAGTAATATAATTATTTAAATATAAATGAGAATATAAAATTTTACTTGTGTTTTTTATGACCAACATATATACATATATATCTTAAAGTTTAATATAATTGTATGTTTATTGAAAAGCTTCTGAGGGAACGTCATTAACTGAATAGTTTTTCATAAAAGTAATAATCGCGTTTTTTATATTCCATTCTGCATCTTGAAGATATTTATAACAGTATCGAATATTCATTGTAGTAAGTTCACGTAAAAATCTAAGCAGTTGTTCCTTTTCTGTCACGCTGAGTACTGTTGGAATAAATTTAGGTACGACTCTTGGATCAAATCTCACTTCGTTAGTTGCGTTGGGGGGTGTGCCATCAATGTAACATAAATCATTAATAATACAATATTCATTGTCTTCTTTTCGTGTAATAATGAAAGTTCTGTTGAACAGCATGGGTGGACAGAGTCGATATGTAAATAAACCTTGCACAGAAACAGTTAAACAATTATCTTCTTCATACAATAAGTCGATACAAAATGTTTTGAGATAGTGTATTGTTGGTGGTTGCTTTTGAAGGGCAGTGATTATTTTTTCAGGTCCTCGAAATAGAAATTCGTGACACTTGGCACAATCAGAAATTTTATACCAGTTTCTATTCATGGAAAATGTCTTAACAATCTCTTTATGTATATGATTCGTTATATTATTACCTAACGACATAGAATAGAATGCATTTTTATCATATAGGCCGTTCATAACTATTCTGTCATCTTGATCATATAGGGCGAAAAAATGCTTGACAAATTGTCTCATCAAAGGAATCTTCGTTCCATTGCCTAGATAATAACTCTGCATGCTCGGCACAAACTTATTCTCCATTCCTATAACGATTCCATCCAAGATCTGTAAATGCGGGAAAACATTCTTCACGGCCTGTATATACTCCTGGGAGTTGGTATATTTCGCACACAATGGATTCCCATCCAACCAAAGTTCGCTTATCTTAAACTCACAAAAATAGCGCAGATATTCCACGTCTAAGATTTGATTATGCCTCAAGTCCAACTTGGTCAAGTGGAAATTAAAAAATTTGTCAAACAGGATAACAGCTGTGAGTTTGTTATATCTCAAGCTCAACTCACGGACAGCCAGTTTCGATTGTTGAGGATCACGAATGCTAATACTTGTTCTACTGCAACGCAAGACCAGATCAAAAATCTTTGGAATGGAAATGGGACAAAATATCGAGCCCAAAGCCCTTTCGTTCTCGAAATCGTCCAGATTGAATATCTTTCTTATTGGCTCATACCTACATTGCAGGGCATCTGCTATGATCTTGTTTGTATTCACTCGTAGCTCGTTTGCACCGAGAAATCCCAGGACAATGTCTATATACAGGTCCTGACCGCTGGGCAATGTTATGGTCAGTCCCTGCTTCACTAAATTCTCTATGGCGTTAATGGTACATTTCGCGAGGAATGTCGTCTTATTCTTGTCCTCGACAGTGTACATGATTGGTATCAGGAGTGCTGGTTCACAAGTGATTATAATGGCGCGCAGGACATCGGTTCGTCTATACACAGCACCGTCAAAGACGATGAATTTGTGCCACAGATCTGTGCGATTCGCAAGTGCCTTTTCACATTTGTCAAAAGTTGGCTTGATATGCGTAATCCGGTGCGGTTCCCATGACATTTGATTTGTTGTTGCCGTTGTTGTTGATGCTGTCGACGATGTTGACGTTGATGTCGGTGATGCCATTATTATCGCGAGAAATAACGGTTCCTCCTATTTGCATCACACTTGCCTGATTGACAATATTTATAATGTTATTAATATGTGATTAATAATGTTACAACAGATATATAACAATTACATTAATGAATAAATATCAATATTTCATTACAAACTTTACTCTGATTTTAGAGACATTCGCTGTAGTAACCCTTCTCTCTTGTTTATAAACTTTTGTGATTACTGGTTAGGTTAGATCAGATTGTAATTAAGGTTAGATTGGATGGATGAAGCAGAAAGTATCGATATATATTCGATTATTCGATAATCTCGATAATCGGATTGTGACTCACTTCACAGTTGTATTACCTCT
Source organism: Atta cephalotes (assembly GCF_000143395.1). NCBI lineage: Eukaryota > Metazoa > Arthropoda > Insecta > Hymenoptera > Formicidae > Atta > Atta cephalotes. The sequence continues at coordinate 755,749 of NW_012130096.1, forward strand.
GTGCTGTTGACGTATATGGTTAGGAACGTTGTATAAGAAAATACAATAAATTTCTCGACATTGTCGCAGAAATTTGAGGTAAGGAGTCGTAATTCTGTTCAACATTTTATTTGACTTATTTTGAAAAAGGTGATTTTCAGCTACATAAAAATAAAGCATAAACCTACACATTAAAAATTGATCTTTTATCTGCATGTAATTACATATGTACCTGTTAACATAAAGATCAATAGAATAAAAATGTCCTGTAAAATAAAAATGTTTCACTCGAAGGTTTTCAGGATATTGTTTTGTAATTTTATTCATAAAAGATATTATCTTGACTTATTTTGAAGAAAAAGATAAAATTTTCTATCAGTGCTGTATGAACATAAAGCTTAAGTCATAGTCTATATATTGAATAAAACATACCAAATTAAATATATATTAAAAATTGATTTTATCTGAAATATATACCTGTTAGCATAAAAATCAAACACAATTGATAAAATATGAATTTCCTGTCATTTAAATCTTTTCAGAACACAGTTCTATAATTTTATTTCCACGAAAGACATTGTCTTAACTTATTTAGAAGTAAAAAGATAATTTTTTGTCAGTACTGTAAAGCGTAAAATGTTCTATACATACATTAATTGATTTAATTGATTATTCCTACATAATATAACTGTATATCTTTTTAAATATTTCCAGGATTTTATAATTTTATCCATACAAGACATTGTGATAACTGAAGATGTCGAAAGTATTGGACGAAGAATTGAAGCAAGCCTTCTCAAAGTTACACGAGAAGATGGTAGATACTAAGCAAAAATTAAAGTTGGCTGATATACAAATTGAGAAATTGCGGCGTACGAAACAGCGGGCAGAACTCACCACAAAGGAAATTAGCAGTTTACCCGAGGACACAAGAATGTATGAATCTGTCGGTCGAATGTTCCTTCTAGATAATATGAACAACATTAAGGAGAATTTGGATAATAAAATAAAAACTTCTGATGAGAAGATCAAGACGCTAGAAAATAACAAAACGTATCTACAGCGGAGTTTCAAGGAGAGCGAAAATGAAATCAGAGAAATGATTCAGCAAAAGCAGAGCAAGGAAACTTCGGGTTAAATAAGACTTGTGTATTAATGTGTGAATGTGCTATTTCAGTTTTTTCTCATCAATCTTTGAATCTTTCGGATTATTGTTTGGAATATGTATCTATTGGATATGTAAATATATATCTAAAAAAAATCTATAATCTCACATTTCGCACGTTCATATATTTTTTTAATTGTGACATTTTTTTTATATATTGTATGTGAAATAAAATATCGTCAATGAACTTAACCATTTGTAAGAGTTAAATCAACTCGATTGTTTTTAATTATGAAATTGTAAGAAAAATATACAAGAAACAATATTGTATGTATTTAAATGATTATAATTAAATAAATATTTTGATTTTATATTTTAAAAGATATGTGATGCGAGAAATTGTTTTGTATTTTATAACTTGACTTCGTTATCATTCATATTTTCACAAAAGCGAAATAGATAACAAATATACTAAATAATATGTATTACATTATATATTTTATTTTTATTAATAATTGATTGAAAACAAAAAACTACATTGGTACAGTTATTATTGACTTTATTTAATAAATGCAGATAACTAGCTGATAACATTTAATTAATTTCAATAAAGTATTTGCTACTGGCGACATCTGTTTTCGTATTTGATATTCTGGCTTTAAATATGGTCAGAATCACTGTCAGTGTATGTTGGTGTGTGTGTGCATTGCAGATTCGGTAATATAACCTTTTTTTGATCAAAGTTGACCAAAGTTAAATTTCGATCTGTGTAATACAATGTCAACATTAATATTAAGATCTATTGCGTCATTAAATAAAAGTACTCATAATGTCTTTACAAAGGTAATCTTTCATCAAAGTTGTTTCATATTCCAAACAACAATAATATTTCATACATATATTATAAATGCAAAAAGTACACGTACAGGAAAGTTTTTATTAAAAAAGCTTTGTAATAAATAAACACTATGAATTTATTAATAATGAATACAATATATTTTAAATTTCTCGAAATTATTTCACCTAAAAAGACTAATTAAGATATATTATTGTAGTAATTAAGATATATTATCTTAATACTAGCTAAGCGAAAATAATAAATTGTCCTATTTTGATGTAGAAAAAATATTTGCATAATCGAAACATTTAGCTTCTAAAGCTTTTCATTTTCTGATAACTTACGATTAGACTTAATTTAGAATATATTTGGTTTAATGACACAAGTTTTGTTTTTGTTACTCGTGAAATGTAAAAAAAGATAGAACAACATTTGTGTTAACTTGTGTTATTAAATAGAAGGCATCCCTGATCATCCCTTGTTTTATTCAATGGGATTTATGATACTGTTATAGATGAAATCTATTGGGTGAAACATCAGATTAAGCTTTATCACAAGTGAAAAATTGGGCCTAAGAGCATAAACATTTTTTATAAAATCTGTATGAATACTTTTTGTATTTACTGTATGGGTATAGATCTTATGTTTAATATTATTGTTTTTTTGAAATAATTACATTTTTTGTACTTAAAATTATTAATTTAATATTTATTCATATTTGTTATGGAGTTTTCTCCAGACTTTTTTTAGTAATAATTTTTTGTTTACTCAGTTTAGATACATGAACACGTCAAATATGTTAAATCAACAGTCTATTTTACCTCAAAAACCTACAAAAATAAAAAAAAAATCGCCAATTACATGGAAAAGCTTGACAATCTCTAGTATTATTGGTGCTGGTCTTGTGTTATATATGCATCATCTTAGAACAGAAAAAGATAAGATTATAGCAAAAGAAAGAAGGCGACAGTTAGGCAAAGCTAAGATCGGCGGCAAATTCGAGTTGGTGAATACGGAGGGAAAGCCAGTGAAATCTGATGATTTCTTAGGGCAATGGGTGTTGATATATTTTGGATTTACGCATTGTCCAGATGTTTGCCCCGATGAAATTGAAAAGATGACAAACGTAGTAAACACTCTTGGTAAATGTTAGAGATTAAAGTTAATTATAATAATTAAAAATACTCTTGTTGTCTTGCATTTGGTTGTCTTGCATGATTTCTATTTTTCAGAAAAAGAACACAACTTTAAGATACAACCGATTTTCATATCAGTGGATCCAGAGAGAGATACACCCACTGTTGTCAGCAAGTATCTGAAAGAATTTTCTGACAAGATCATTGGTCTTACTGGCAGTATTGAACAAGTTGGAAAAGCGTGCAAGGCATACAGAGTTTATTATAGTAATGGACCTAAAGACCAAGATGAGGATTATATTGTTAGTATATTATTTAGAAGCAATTTAATAATTGTATTTTAGTAACAATCCCGAACGAATTTGATAACATTATATTTTTTTTCTAGGTGGATCACACAATCATTATATACTTGATAGATCCAGAGGGCTTGTTTGTGGATTACTATGGGCAAACTCATGATGTAGAAAAGATCGTGACTAGTATTGTTATCAACAAGCTGAAATATGATCAATTAAAGGATGAGACTTCTTCCTGGTTTCCGTCATTGCCGATCAAGGGAGTGTTATAAACGTTGCAACATTCCTATGTATTCCTATGTATAGATAATTTGTAAGTCAGTGTGCTACAGGAAATGTATGCGTATAGTACATTAATATTAATATTATATATATATATACACATACATATATACATATATACAGTGTGTGTGCGTGCGCGCGCGCGCGCGCGTGTGTGTGTGTATATATATATATATATATATATATATATATTAGGTTGTCCGGAAAGTTCGTGCCGATTTTGAAGGAAAATTGAACGCAGAAGATTTAAATTTTAATATACATTTATTAAATTATATAGGTTAGTCAGCACGAACTTTCCGGATAATCCAATAGATATAGATGTACAAATAATTATTTTTTAATTCATTAAACGTTGTGAATGTAAAAGAAATTAATTGATTTTTTAAAATAGAAATTAGGCCATAAAACTGTACATAAGCTGGATAATAAAAAATTTATTATATTTATTTCCTTTCTTAAATTATTTTAATATATCATAATTTATACATTAATCGGTTTATGTAGTTGTACATTATATTTGTCAATCTTAATACAAATATATACACATTTACATATACATAGTGAGAGAGCTTCGAGGTAAAATGTTTAACCGAATATATTTTTGGAACAAAACGCTTTTATCTTAAAACTGAGAACACTCTTCACATTAGGCAACTGTCGATCCTTCCTTTAATAAGAAATTTGCCAACATTTATTATCTCATATACATATTTTAAACATATTTACTCTTAAAAACTAGAATTTGTTAAATAATATTTTCAATTACATTGTTGCACACTTAAAATAGCTTTTTTTCACTGATAATCTTTCATGGAACATTTATGATAAATAATGAAGGAAATGAAGATGGTATTCTGATCTATTCCGTAAAAACAGAACTTTTATAGCATTCAAAACCTAATCTACAATATATTCTTTGCTTCCTATTCCTTGTCTTCTTGTCTTTTTTCCTTTTTGCCGTTTTACCGATAATCATATTTAAACGTATAAAATTTATTGTAACGTGTTTTTCGTTTTTTCCGAAGTTCATCAATGTTTATCTCGGGCGACGGAAAATAAAAAACTGGATAAGAAGCAAAAAGGCAAGAGTGGTAAGAAGTGGTAAGAAATAAAAAACAGGAAGCAAAGAGCACATCAGAGTAAATTAGACTAAAATTACACAAGTATTTATAAAAGCGTTTTAATGTTTTACGCGATGTTTATGATACAGCATACTTGCAAATAGGATTACTGATAACAAATTTCTATGATGCATGATACGGTCGTATCAAAGTTCAACAAGCTGCTTTTATTTATTTATACTATTTATACGTATGTATAGAAATCACAAAAAGCGGAGCTTTCAACAGTTTTCAGCATTTTTGCAGGTCTGAATCTAGATGTAAGTGTCGCGTTGCAAACATCGAGGTACATTGGGAGATATTTTGTTGGAAATTCCGACGAATCTCTAAAAGTACTAAAATATCGAACATTATCTGTACATTATCATACATATTCGCACGAATTACAATCTACGGATAGCTGCGCGACACGGTATTTCCGTGCAAGAGATGATAGCTAAAAAAGAAAAAGACTCAATCTCTCTTACTAATTAAGATGTGACAGAGGGAGAAAACGCGCGAAGGAACAGACTTCTTTGTCCTTCTCCTATCTCTTTGTTTTTTCAAAAATTTATAATAGAATTTAAAAATATTCCCAATTCTATTTTTCCCTTTTTGGAGAATTTAAATAATACGCGTTCAAATATATGTTGAACGTTTATGAGACAAGTGTTTTATGCGACACGTGTTCTTTTTTCTATCATAAAATGGGATGTTATCACGGATATCCGTGATGTTGCTGCAGATTGTGCAATTCGTATGCGAGGTGACAGCACTCGGAGTCACTCCATCGATGATGATCGCGGATCTTATCGACATTCGGCCCTGACGCATCCGACATCTGAGAGAAAAAAAGACAGTCGTTTAACAGAGAATTATTTTCAAAAAATAATTATCTCTTTCTTAAAGAAAATTAAATTAGACAGCTATTCGTACGAATTTCGAAAGCGATTAATAAATAAATCAAATGATCATTTAGGACTACATTCTAAAATGTCTTCTCCGAGGAAAATTTTACTTGATATAATAAGATAATATACGTTTACATGTATATTACATTTTTAGAGTCTAACTGAAACTTTTATCGAAACTAAAAACGAATACTCATAATACGTGTCAACTTCGACTGAAACCACAGCTCTTCTTTATAAATATTAATTTTAATATGTGTAATTATTGTTTCAATAATTAAATTATGATGTTTATGAAGAAGAAGTACTTATATATTTTTTGGCCAAAATTGATACATACTCGAAATTTCGTTTTTTTTTATTTCGGTTAAAGTTGAATTGTTCTAATAAATTATGATATTTATGAAGAAAAAGGATATATGTCTATATATATGGCCTTTATAGAATTTGTATTTTTTAATTTTGGTTTCGGTTGAAATTAACATGTAGTTGAATGTTTCGGTTCAGTTTCGGTCGAATTTTACATATTTTGAATAAAACCTTCTTCAGAGAGGATGTTTTGGAATGTTATCTTAGAGATTACTATTGTTTTTTAGGTCAAATCTATTTTTTATATAATTATTAAAAGAAATAATATTACATAATGTAATATTATTATAATATTCAAATCAATGTAATATTCAAATCACATACAATTTCATATTAAATATGATTTTGAGAAGTGATAAAATACATAAAAATAACAGACAGAATTGATGTTAAATTTTTACAAAATATTTTGATGCTTCCTGTATATTAAATTAAATAGGATTAATTTACAAGCACGTACGATTTTATTTTATTTTTATTGATTACTTTTAATGATTTTATTTATTTACATAATTGATGGATTGATTTACATAATTATAAATAAAAAAAATAAAAAGTATGTAGATATTTTTTATGTTATTTGCATTTTTGAGATTGTTTTTGCCCGAGTTCTTCGTTTATAATCATTCCACGGGCGATATTGAATACCAGAGCGCGATGAAGAGATAAAAAAAAGAGATACTTTATCGACAACTGAATTATACCGAGATTATGTTGTATTCACGGATCCGTATATACTCAGGCAAAATGATGATACTTACCGAGCAAAAGGAAAGTAGTGATTGATGTGTGTACTTGCTGCACAGAGGCGATGTATGATGAGGGTGATGATCTTGCGTCGTCGGTTGCGTCGGCGGCTGGCCATCACCGACGATCTCTAGATAGCCCCGGCTGCTCGCTAAACTACCTCCTCTCGTTCCAACATCTGCAAAATTGCATTGCGAGATTCGTACGCTGTACAACGCGATTTGGAGGGATTTCGTGCATTTGAGAACTTTCCTCTTTGTAGTAACGATATCGACCAGTTTCTCTGGCTGTGTGATTTAATCACTTTAAGGGCGCCAAACCGTCGCGATGAATTTGACTTCTCTCACGATGTATCGCATTATACTATTTCTAGCACAGTTTTGAAATATATCTTAAGGCGCCCAAGAGAAAGAGTATTACTACTTTAACGTAGCGAATTTATTAAATTTTGTTATATCCTTACTTCTATTGCTCGTTTAGAGTTTGAACTACACGGAGAGTGTAGTTTTTCTTTTAAAATTTACCCTGAAAATATAGTAGTTCTGGTACAATATAATATTTTTAAAATTTTTACCATGCACTTTAGTAAAATTAATCAAATTTATTTTATATTTTACTGTAATTTTATTAATGAATGAGAGAGATTTACATTAAAATTCTTCAAAATACAATGTTATTTCATGTCTATCATATTTTAAGGATAATTCTAAGAAAAAATTCTCTCCGTGTACGCATACGATATTTAATTTACTTATGATATCATTTATTACAAAAAATTATTAAATTGGGTAAAATTTAAAAATACATTAATTGTTTGAAATTGTATTTTACTTGAATTTCTGAAAGAGAAGCTCATTAAAATTATTTTGAAAATATTTGGCGGAAAAGTTTTAATCAGTTTAGTTCGTATTTTAATCTGTTAAAAAGAATTGAGAATCAAACAATTAAACGGTAAGAGTGACTTTGATCAAACTCAAAACTAAATTAATTTACTCGATTTATCAAGTGATATATCTTTTCCAGCAAACAAATTGTCATTTTTGTTATTCATTGTCATTTTAACATCTTTAATGTTGACAAATGATAACAAATAACGTCAATTTGTTTATTAGAATATTATTTTCTTGACATAAATAAAGTTCTTAATTTTATTTGATACAAAGAGAAAGAAATCAGACATAATAAATTTTATTCAAAAATTGATTTGGATTTCAATCACCCCGATTGAATCAATTATTAACTTTAGATTAATTTTAATCTCGATTCAACTTGTACTTCATCTTTTTTTAATTCTTATATTAGAAATAGAAAATGATAAAGAGTTAAGTTAGAGATTAAAATTAAATTATATTGATAGAAGTGGGCATTAATCAATTGCTTAAGTTAATCAGAGTTTGGTCAAAGTTGGCTACAAAACACTGCTTGAACGAAACACATAGAAGGACACGACGATTTCGTAGGATTTAAGGGGACACCTTGTGTACTCGCCATCGAGTGAGTGGACCGACGAATAGCGCGATCCTGGTAAAGATAAGAGGGCATCTTCCAGCGTGATTTCCACCACCTGATCCTTCTTGAATGTCGACGACCATTGGCTTTCGAGTTGTTGCAACTGCACGTGCTAACCGAATGCGTCGACGCTCTCTGGCCCCATCGAATTCCACGTAGATGTGTCCATTTGATATCGCGAAGTGTTCTTGATACCTCAGCTCTCACCTCGCCGTTTAGGAAGCAATACAGCACCGCCACGAAAAAGCCCTTCCGGGAACACAGAGATAATACTCCAATCGCCCTTTTGCTCGTCGATTTTAATTCTCAGCAAAGCCTGGATCTTTTTCTCGAACGCAAATCTTCAGAAACCATTCTTCATATAAATTGTAAAGAGATGTGAAATAAATATGATTTAATTATTTTATTTAGTCTCTCAAAAATATCCATTTATTTCCTTTCTCTTTTGATTATCGTATTTCTGTCTGTTTATTAAATTTCTATTTATTCATTTAAAAATAAATGAATATTATATATGTATACATATTGTATATATATAAAAAGAGAAAAAATGTAATATAAAATTTAATATATAAAGAATAATGATCTGGAACTACAAATGAGAGAGAAAGCGATAGAGAAAAAGAAAGAAAGAGAAGTACAATAAGTTCTAAAAAAATTTAAACTCCATTATCTGAACGGCTGTTTAAACGTTTCACTGATCAACCTACAAAGATACATAGACTCAGCAAGTTTAATTAGCTCAATTTTTTGCACAACATCGTCCAACTTTGTTGTTTAAGATATAATTTATGATAATGCAATCGAGTGCTTTTGATTTCTTGCGTAACTGTATGGCAGTTTGGCATCTAGTAAAGTAGAATTATTAATGCTATTAATAATTATGCGTTACCTGGAAAGATGCGAACAATTGGTCGCAGAAGAGCCACACGACCTCTACAGTTTCGTTTACGCCGATGCTATACGACATAAAGATAAAGAACGCGTAGTGAACCCCAAAGAGTGGCACTAGGACCAATGTGCTTCTAGCCCATCGCCTAATAATCATTTTAGATATATATTTATATAGTCAATCATATTATTTTATTAAAAATTCCATCAAAAAGCTACAATATAATATTTTATATTATATTGTATTTATATCAACAATGTAGATTATCTTCTATAGATCTTACTTGTATCTTTCCGTTTCCTCCGACATGGTAGATTTGAGTTTCACTAGTAGTACTCTCACGATGTTGATGAAGAGCACGAAATTTATCTAACGTAGCCAAGGAAGATGGATTAATGTACGACTGAATTAATTACAAGCTCAACGAAGCATTCACGAGGTTCTTACCAAAATAGAGAGCATCGTGGGCACCCGTATGAAGAGGAACAAGAGAGGTTTCTCATTGGTTGTCCAGCAATATGTATCCTGGAATATGATCCTCGTCACTACCCAAGGTAAGATAAATATAGCTGGCAAACCTGTAAGACGAAGTTGTAACGATTAAATTTATTAAATAGGCTCTATTACGCTTATCAATAATAAGTTTCTGAAGGAATGGAAAAAAGAAACTTTTTAACAAGTTACTTGTTATCGAGTAGAAAAAGTAACAAATTACGTTACGATTTTTAAAAGTAACTTATTATAATTACGTTACTTGAGAAAGTAACATTTCGCTACTTTTCCATTACTTTTTTAAATCGCCAGCGGACGGGCTTTCTAGTCTTAAATGCTATGCACTGTACAAAATTTTTGTGTAAAATTACAACTATTATAATTTTGAGTCCACTATAATAGTTGTAAACGTCTATGCGTTTATAAATTTGTAATATGCAAATAAAAATAATTTCTTGGTATGTAACTATAAAGCAAATTATGGAAGTACAATTACAATATGTATGTGTAGTTATAAGAACGATAACATGACATTTCGTACTGTATATATTATCATTTAACAGCAATACGTGAAAAATTACTGTTGTATCACGTAATTATTAAAATTTGGATAATTACAAAAAATATTAAAAATAAATTCCTGCTATTTATATAATTTCCTATATAAAATAAAATATATATTTAGACAATATAAGCAAATTTACAAAATTTCTGTGGAATTACGTAATTTCTGTAAAATTGCATGATTTTTTTATATTTACGGAATTGTAATCGTGTAATTTTTACATCTGTAAAATGTGTTATATGTGTAAATTTACGAAATTTTTTTACAATGTGAGTGACTTGTGTTGTATCGTGTGCAAAGTAACAATAAAAGTAACTGTTAAAATAAAATTCGTTATCGTTATCAAAAAAATGTAACTTCATTATAATTACTAAAGAAAAAAAGTAACGCAATTATCAAAAAAGTAATTTGGAACTTTGTTACAAGTAACGAGTTACTTACATTCCTTGAGTTTTTTCTAAGAGAAAATACATTATTTATTAATAGAGTCCCTGATGTGATCTGCTCTCTCTCTCTCTCNTNTGCTACTTACGTACTTACGTTACGTTTACCGACGTTAACGTAACCCGTTCCGTTTTAACCGTAACGTAAACGTTTTTCCCGAAAAAACCGTTTTTTC
>NW_012130096.1:766614-781425 GCF_000143395.1 Atta cephalotes
ATATATATATATATAATATATATATATATATATTAAATAAATAATAATAATAATAATAATATAATAATAATATATATATATATTATTNTCTTTTATATTAATATTCGTTTTAACATGTTAAATAATATTACAGAAATATTTATAATTAATACAGATATATTTATAATTAAAACTTACAACAAAGGAAGAGATTCAATGTCCTCTGATTTTAATGAATTTTTAATGTGTTATTTTGTAGATAAAAATAAGACACATATTTATTTTTATATGTGTCTTATTGCATTTAAAAAAAATGAATTACAATTTTGATAAACTTTTAATATGTTACTTTATTGAAAATACAAAATAAAAGACATATTTTTTTTATATGTGCCTTATTGCACTTTTAAAGAGTAAAGTATTTTTTATAAAAAAAAATGATTTTTTCTTCTGAATATCGTAAAAACTGAGATAGAACAAAATGTTTGAAATAAAAGTTGAATGATTTTAAGAGTATTTAATAATTATATCGAAAAAAGTTTTTTAAATGAAACAATATTAAATTTAAAAAAATTTTTATTTTTTATAAATAAAAACTATTTTATCTATATAACATTTTTTAAATATATAACACAATAACAGTATATAAAATATCCTTGAAACAACTTTTGACTCAACTTTTATTTCAAACATTTTTTCTATCTCTTATGGTTGCGTCGATATTCGCTTTGAAAGAAAAAAAACCTTTCTTCCAAAGGTGTTTCAATCTTTCAAAGTGCGATAGAGCATATAAAAAATTACGTGTATCTTATTTACGACTATAAAACACATACACAATATATTAAAAGATTATTAAAATCGAAGGAAAATATTTGAATCCCTTTTTTAGAAAAAGATGCTTAAAATAATTAAGATAGATTTGAGGAAAATAGATGGGAAAAATATAATTTGCAATCAAGTTGACAAATGAAAATACGGTGTGATAATTTTTGCGCAAAAATTTATAATATATTTAATACTTAATATAGATATAGTTACAAATAAAAAATTTTTTGCTACATTTCAAGCCGATTTTATTGAATATTTCTTAAATTCCATGCTCGTGGGATAAAAAAAATCATTATTCCAATATGTCGTTCCTAATTTTTCACCGTGATTGGAAATTCAGATCAAATCTGAAGGGCAAGTGGATAGCCAAGGATAGTCAAGAGCGTAAAAAAAGCACAAATTCTTTTTTATAAAAACGTAAAATTCATAGTCATATTGAACGAGTTTAGCAATAAAATTATAAAGCCAGTTGAACAGAAATTAAAAATAAAATGAGAAAGTAATATGTAATAGTTAGGAACAAAATATGTATAAAAAACACATAAAAAACATTTAAAAATGAAATTGTGCTATTATTGTTGTGTATTATTGTTTACCTAACACACTTCTTATATTACATAACATTCAATGATTTTCACAATCATATAATGTCATGTTTCATGTAGAGAACCGTCGTGATTTTCTAGAGAATTTTTTTCTTTGAGAATTTCTAAAAATTGAGGGATTCTCTACATATCCCTCCAGAGAATCCTGTGTTCTTTACTGTCAAAGACAGTCAAAGAATCAATAGAATCTGCACCGGTACATAGCAAATTTATGTTTTCTTTTTCTCTTATTTCATTTTACGATTTCTATTAGTAAAATTTTAAATTATTTTTCAATTATGTTGTTAAATGCATCAAAAAGTATAGAAATGAAAAGAATAAATTATGTAAAAATTGACTAAAAACAAACACTATTAACTTTCCAGTAAGCAAATTAATAAATTATCGTCAAGTTTGGCATCAAACTCGCTCAGAATTGGTGACAAATCCTATGTTATCTGTATCAGTTTGTAACAAGTTTGTGTTTTGATAGCAAAAATCTGTGTAAATTAGACAAGCAATTAGCGGCAAAAACTAGATTAAACATTAAGTCGGCTTTGATTTTGGTTGTTGCCATCAATTTGCTATTAAATTGTCAACAAGTTTTGCAGAACAAGAAAATAATTTGTCTGACAATCTGTTCTCATGTTATATCAGCAGATTTTGTTATATATCTGCTATCAATATTAACAGTATTGAATATAACAGAATTTGCTTCAAATAGTGCTTTTTTTGTCGACAAAATTTGTAGCAAATATTTGACAAAATTTATTTTCGATATGGCTGATTAAGTTGTAGCTGACTCAGTAAGTCACATCGAAAATAAATTTTGCCAAATACTTACTACAAATTAATAAAATAATTAAATAACAAGAATAATTTATTGATTCATCTTGATGAAAATAAAACAGCCTTTTAATCTTGATAAGTCTTGATTAAGTTTTAGATTAAATTCTTAATAAAGAAGTAAAAAGTTTGTTTTTTTAAGTTCGTTTAAAAGTTTCCTCTTAGTTTCTTAATATAACACATAAAATTTTAAAGATAATAAAGTAGTTAAAAATTAAAAAGCACAAAGTAAACTAGAACTAATGTAAAATGTAAAGTAGGATAATGTAAGTTTACAACTAATGTGATTGGAACTTCGTAAATCTTTCTGATTGACAATGAGTAATCCTAAGAGTAATCCTACTACTTACCCCATCCGAAAATGACGTAGTATACAATGCTAGAGTTGGCGTCAGTGAAGAGCGCCAGAAAGACCAGATTGTGCAGATATATACCCTCCATCAGGATCCAGGAGTAATTTGCTAGGATGAAGTATTGCCACAAACTGGTGAATGTCTTGCATTGCCAATTGCTTTCCTTTTCATCGAGTAGCCAGTAACCCTCAGTGACTTTGATCACGGCATCTGCCACTCCGAGGCCGGACACGAAAAGCATGTCCTTCAGTAGCGCCATGAATGCTCGCATCACGAACGAGACGAATAGGTGCATGTGCAATATATTCCGAGGACATCGTAATTTCCTACGTCCGATGGGAGACAAACTTGAACGTGGCAACGCGAATTACGTTTCAATTAGGAAGTGCAAGATTTTATGCGGCGCCATGAGACATAATCCGACTTTGAAATGAAAGTGTTTAATGAGAAAATCCCGTTATATCAGCGTAAATAAATGTTAAAATTTATTGCTCTTTCAGAGGCAGCCCCGATGTCAAACTTTTTGCTCTACAATGCGGAGTATTGAAAATATAAGGGAAATATATGTGATAAAACGCTTTGACAGACGGCTAATAATATAAAAAATTATGTTTAAAAAAATAAAAAATGCTAAAAGCGAGGCGCCTTATTTTGCAATTATGTGTTGAAATTGTATTTACATGAATATACTTACTTGATGGTGGCCAAAATGCAAAACGCAATGATGAGAGTGAACAGCGAAATAGAGTAGCCTAGTTTCGAGATGGTCTTCACGACCGGTAGAAATTTCTATAACATGCAATTACTTTCTAAATGAGAAATAATCAATTATTAATTTATTCACAAATGTAATTAATAAATTAATAAAATGACAACGCATGCATTCGTAATTGATTATAAAATTATTATCTATGGTTTAAAAATAATTTAAAATAGAGTAAATTTCTATGAAACATTGTTATTGATTAAAAATATAAATAATTTTTAAAGTTGACGTTAAATTATTAAGTGTGACTTTTATTCTAATTAATTTGTTGATAACTTTAATAAAGCTTTCTAAAATAATATCATCATATGATCTGTACGAGAAAAATAAATTAAAAATTTGGAATTGGGTTTAATTTATAGTTGTCGTAAATGTTTCTTAATTCTTTACAATAAATTTCTACTGCATCCTATATAGAAATTTAATATTAATGATCAATTAATAATTTATTTTGAATATTAGAAACATTGTTAACAATACTTTTAATACTGAAAATAAAATTGGCCAATATTAGTATTAAATTTCACAAGGGATGTATACATTGACGGCATTCCTTGTTCCCTTTCATCTATAATGCTTAAACTTTATAATCTTCAAGAAGATCATTTTCTATTATGTTATCTTGTCGTCGCTTTACGAAAGCTTCTCTATGTTCTTATATAGTCATTCTATATTCACTCGTTAAGTAATAATAATGCGTTTTCATCGTGTGTGTTCACATTAAATTATGATAAAATTTGTATTAAATTTGTATTAAAGCTGTCAATTTGCTCCAAGTGAATTAATTATTGAATCCTTTGAATTACGGAGCAATTTTAGTAAACGTCTCTAAAATTTTGACTGGAAATTATTCGGACTGGAAGTTATTTTCTATTTTATTATCAAACACTGATCGTTATAAATTGAAAAGGTGTTAAAAGACAGATTATTAAAGAAACAGAATCCATTTTAATTTTTTTATAGTTGGCGTCTCACTGATAACATTACACGGTATATGTAAATATCACTTGATCTTAAAAATTAAGCACAAAGGTCTAGAAAATTTTTTTCACTACTTTCTCAACCTCTTCGATAACATCGTTATGACGTAACTATTGGCTCATTTGCTCTCTCGCTCGGTTCATTATCGTCCAAGACTGGAAATTAACTCCACAGCAACGTCTCGGAGTTCTCATGAACAGTGCAAAACGTCACAATGTATCCCCTTCCCATTGGATAGAATGTAGTTTATAGCTCTCATTTCCTCGTGAGTAGAGCAACTGACGTCATGTCGCCGTGTGATTCCAATCGATCTTTTCATCTCCGCTATTTTCTGCATGGCGATGTCGCCGAAACTCGGCAGAAGGTTTTATTGTTCCAAATTTATTTGTCCTCGTCTACATTTTTATCGCGACGAATAATTTAGTGTCTTTTATTTCTTTACCTTAATAAGAGTAGCGTTGTTTGTTTCTACATTCGACATGTTCATCAAGACGGTGACTAACGGCTCTTGATAGCACTGGCTAAAGTTGGTCCAGAAGCTGTCGGTTTTGATGTTCCAATACCATTCGCCATTTAGCATGCATTGCTTCGAAGCGAATGCCTGAAAGACGTACTGCCTTTTATCTATCTTTCATCTTTCACTCTTCCATCAATTCGATGATAATTATTTTTTAAGAAAAATACTCGATACTCTCGCGTGATTTTCTTAAGAAAAATAATCGAAATATACCACTTCTTTTTTTTTTATCTATGAGACAGTATACTGCACTGATAGGAAAAAAAAATTTACACGGAAAGATCGATTTGGCTGAAGTATTGAAAAATTTAACTATGCAGATATAAAAATAATTTTGTTGGACCATCAAAATAATTTTATAGAAATGTATGAGCAATGCTGCAAAATGTTTTAATAGTCTAGTAATCAATTTTCGTCCTGCATATTTTGATATTCCAGCAAAATTGTTTTTAGATTTGTATCTAGCTAAAATTTTAGACATTTCAACATAATCGTTCTTTCAATGTGACGACTATAAGTTGACAACTCTAAAATTTAAATATTTACAATTAATTTTATAAAGTAATAAGAACTAAAGTAGTATTACTGAGTACCATATTTTTTAATGCTATATTATATTTTTATAATATTCAGTACTACTTTTTTAAATTCTTATTATTTTGTAAAACTAGTTGTAGTTAAATTTACTTGTCAATTATAGTTGACGTAAACTACTTTTTTTTCTCAGTATAGGAGGAGGAGAACAGAAATTTTTAAATTACATTTCAAATCAATTTTGTTTGAAGTAGAATTTTATAATACGACTCATCCGCAAAGGTATTCAAACGTGAGCAGGAAAGTCATAAAATGAGATGATTTATCGAAATTCTGCCTGAGAAAGAATAGAGTTCGAATTCGTCGAGGAGTCGGACACGTCGCTGAACAGTGTGGGAGACTTTTCAATCATTGGATTTAAAGAATAGATTTTATCTCGTCTATTTGCGAGAATCTTACATCAAAAAGCGACGTTATTAAATCGGAAAATTAATCTAATTGAGTTTCTTGCGGATCTATGAATCTTGATATTAATTCGTTCTGATAGCGTTATTCTATTGAATAAAATTTCATTGTTCGAAACAAGCGCGAAGTAATTTCCGGAGAATTTATATGGATCAATTCAGCTAAATTTTTAACATGATCTTGATTACATACGCGAGCGTCGAAACCCATGATGTAAGAGGCGCACTGCTGAACGGCCAGTTGCCCAGGTGCCGTCGAATTCCAACATAGTATCCCGTCCCAAATCTCGGGACACCAGCCTGAAGAGATTGCATCAAAACATTAGCACGAAAATAACGACGCTATCTGGAGCAGAAAATTATTAGACTGAAAAAAAAATTAAATTTTAATAAATATTTGTTTGAATAATTCTAAGTAAATATTTACTAAATGTAAACATATATTTATTTGATACAACAATTATCAATTTAATTTAACTTCCATTTTTTATTGAGTAAATATTTATTCACTGTAAGTAAATGTTTATTTATAATTAACACTATTTAAAAAAATACGTTGAGATTTGGTAATTTTTCTTCAGTGCATTACATGCATGTATGTATATGATAATGCATCATTATATATTTATATATATATATATATATATATATATATATGAATATGCGAGAAAAATATAGTTGAAAACGCTCTTAACGTTTTTACTTTTTTGGGACTTATACAATCCCGTTTATGACAAATTTTTAATTACAAATCGAAAAGATATTACGTAGATGTTTTTTACAAAAACTTCTTTTTTTACAAAAAAATTCTTTATGTATCTGTAGAGCGTTTATAGACCATATTCATAAACGTACATATGAATATTCATGTCAATTCGCATGAATTTCTGGTGGTATGATCCGGTATTATATAGCTATGGAATGGAAATAATAGATCTGACCCCTCAACGCACGATGAGAGTCGCAATACACAGATCCGATTATACATATATCCCGTTGCATTATTATTAAACGTGTTGAGCGTTCAGCCATTGTCATAAGCGATGACGAGAATAATACGTGAACCGCCGAGCAATCGTGCAGGATATTGTTCGCCGTTCAAAGTCAAGTGCGAAATTCGACCGGCGTCCTCCGGAAAACCGGTCTTTCAGCATTGACGCAGCTTATAGGAATGGAAGTCCATTAAGTTTTGGAGGTCCGCATGGAATTGTATTTAGTCGTATCTCTATACGTTAGGTATTATGCGTTCACGATTCTGTATGCGAAATGCACAAAGCAGTATAAGCTTATTTACTTGAAACAATATATTCGACATTATATCGGCATATTCAGTATAAATAACTGAAAATTATGCCCAATGTATTTTCCTTGCGTGCTATATATAATAATAGCTTTGTTGAGGATGTGAGAGAAAAATATTACAATTGAATATATTAATATTAATGAAAGTAGATATACATCAATAGATTGTACATTCAAAAAGCGAGAAGGAAAGCATATAAACTCTTTTGAAAGTACTGTTTTTTGATCAGAGCCAAATATTATTCGAACTAACAAGGTTTGCACAAGCAGATTCGTCAATTTGGGCATAATTTCGTAAAGGCATAAAGTAGCTTAAAACTTAATAATGATGTATTTCTTTTATGCCTTCTTTCTAGTACTTAAAAAAATGTAACGTAACATCTTTAAATGAGCATTCTTGCTTTTTCGATATTCATAATCTTGTATCTTTTTCAAATAAACTATTTTCTTTTCAAACTTTTTCAAACTAAACTAAGTGACAAAATTATATTTTAAGCTTAATAACATTTGGAAAAATGTATTAAAAATTTTTTATCAAATTTTTCATTATTTATGTAGAGCTGTTTTAATTTGAATTCTAGGAAAATCCAACAAAATTACTTTTGGAAATTTAAATATGACATTTAATGATACTTTTTCATTTTTGAAATGCTTGTTTATTAAATAAAAAAAATTTTAATTTCAAATTTAAATTTACATCCTTTCTGCATCTAAAAAATTAAAAATTTTATAGTAAGCTATAATGGATATTTTATTTATTTTAAATTATATCTTTTTTTAAATTACATAATAATTATTTCTCTTTATGTTAAATAATATGAGATTACACGAAACAATTTCAAAAACACTGTAATTAAAACTCTGACTATCACAATATCTCTCCTGATTTAATCGTTGGCCATTAGAGAATGTCATTAAAAAAGCTTTTACATTCTGATGTAATATTCCATTTTCAAATATTGAACCTTGTAAGTCCTAGATTCATACCTTCTTTATACTCATTACTCATTTCTAATATATATTTTAAGTCCTCTGAGACAAATGCCCTATTTGCAATAAAAGTGTATTTACTCATTTTAAAATTAACAAGAGAAAAGTTTATTTAAAAAAAATTGAATTTGTTCTTTTTCTACATTCAACGATTTTTTTAGTTTATTGCGAATATCTCATTTAAAATATGGACTCTCCACAAATTATGTGTACAAAAATAAAACTGAAACGAAACATATTAAAAAAACTTATAGAAAAATTCACGAGACTTCATATAATTATTAAAATTAAAAAAAAAAACTTATGGTTCAATGTGTTTAAAAGAACATAATGATAATTATGCAATATTAATTATGCATAAATTACGCACAATGGTAAAACCGAATTATATAAAATAATGGAATTATGAAAAATATTTCTAACTCTGTTATATAATTGTAAACTACTGTATATTTAATGGTTACTGTATACTTAAATATTAAAAGTCTTTATTTTGTCAAGCTGTGTTTAAATTTTTTGCTTCTTATAATGATTGCAAAGAATAAAATTTATCAGAGTTCTTTGCTATTATCTTCATTTTAACTTTAATTAATCCCGAGTTAAAGCATTCTTCTCCTTTGAATAGACTGTGGAATGGATGGCTTTTCTAAATGTTTAATTACATTCCATCTTAAATAACTTAAACGACTTAATACAACGATTCAAGTTTAATAAAACAGTTTAATCATCAATGGAATTTAGCGTGTTAAGCAACTTGTTGTGTAACTTCCTTTTGTAAGGCGGGACAATAAATGAAACTCATGAAACTCTCGATTTACAATGCCGCTTGTGTAATTAATGGTGGCACGTTAGCTTTGCGTTTGATTTCAAGCTGATGAACAGGCTAGCATCACGATGCGAGATTAATTGCGACGTTAATTGCTCCACAGACATTCTATGGCTACCGTTTACTCACGCGCGTGTGTACACGCGCAGAAACGCGAAATGTGTGCTGCGACACGTGCGAGAGCGCGCGGTTAACATTAGTCCGTGTGCGTTGTGTGCATCATCTTTCAATCTTCTCGTGGCGTATCATGCAAGTTTATAACCTGTTGATTTGCAATTGTTTACTGTCGCCAATACTGATTATCGGAGTCGCGCGATACTTTCAAAGAGTACCGCAAATTATTTCGCTTTCCTCTGCACGAAATTATTTCGTGTAGAAGCAAGAAATCAAATTCTCTCTCGTTATATACGATAAAAGTAGAAAAATAAAAGATCTCCAAATTTCGGAGCCGTCATTACACGTAATAAGAGTGTTCAAATGATGTTAATATAATGCGAGTAATAATAATATTTAAACTCACAAAGTCCGTAAGAAAAAAAAATATACATATTATTATTAATATGTAGCGCTTCTAAATAGTGAAGAAATTATTTACGATCCTATTACAAATTATAATTATTCATAGTTTGTGATTGTCACCTTTACCCTCGCATTTCCAGTATAATTAAATGGCCAATACTTTGCCTATTGTATTCAATGACTAATACAACAGTATTAATTAAAACGACGATATATAACGAGCAATTGTAATTTTCACGCAATACAGAGGCAGACACAAGTAGAACAGACACGTGACAAAAGCTTTCTGTATGAAAGATGTATATAAAGATGATATGAAGCAGTCGGCGAGTGAGATTCGCAGCAGGCGTCGGATTTAAGATCATTCGAGCATGTGTTACTACTAGAAACACTCTTTTATAATGGAAATCATACCGCATATCGCAATCATTCTCGTTTGAAATATCAATAGCATTCGACTCGCGACGATCTTTCTCGTGCGTTTCGTTGAAATATTATTTTATTCTGCTCACCTAACTCCAATTTATTTCCAAGATTGCAACGCTTGGCTTCCGATTTCAATCTGTCGTCCATCAACTTCATTTGGTCGATGACATCATTCCTCTGAAACGGATTCGATGTAAATATAGATTAATATACAATAGAGTAACTCTGATAATTCTACGCTACGCGAGAATTTATGTCGCAGAAATAAAAAAAAATAAAAGAAATGAAGGTAATTGCAACCACTCTGTTTATGTATTTATGTTATTAATAATATATTAATATTGTTTTGGAATTTCAATTTTTTAATGTTAATATTAATGAAATCATTGTGAGTTAAATTGATTTGTCAATGCGATAAGTAGTGCAACCACATTACAATTCACATAAAATGTGTTTATTGTAGGGATTGTAAACGATTTAGCAATTATTTCGTGACATAAATGTAGAGGGAAAACAGTAAAAATGGAATATAACAAAATACAAGTGCTTAGCTCTGCTTGCTTTTCCATAAATCTAATTGTAAATCATATCTCTTAAATTTTCAATATGGTCTCGTTCGGGGAAACAACATTTTGAGAGAAAGTCGAAGTTCTAATAAATTATGAAGGATCGTACATCATATTTAAGACGATAACGTGTACGTATGGGATCATCTATGTGACAGAATTATTGACACAAGTACGAAATTATAGCTAAAAGGGATAGAGTTAAAGTAATATTGTAATTAAAGCAAGTTTATAGCAATTTCAGTTCAGTCCAAAGATTTTCTTATTTATTTACAATAAATATTGTGCATTAATTTCACTCGATTATATTTTCATATCCATCTGTTTAACTGAACCAGAGGATATAAATAGATTTTTCTCAGCATTTTGTCTTGGCTAAATATACATAAAATACTTAATATATAGGTATCATTAATTTTTTTGTACAATATTTATGAAACGTTTTCTCTTTTTTTTTATACATTTTAGGTACAAAATTCATTAAATAAAGCCAAGTTAAATAAAACAATTTTGCTTTAAATCGAGATACAGTCGCACAAATATTTCGAGTCTCCGTATTTAATTTGCCTATCGATGCGTATTGAATCGGCATATTGAAATGTGAAAACGCACTGGGAATGTGAAAATGCACGAGACACGTTAACTCACGTCAGTTTCCACGCGTAAGCGAAAAGCGAAAAGCTCACTCTGAATGAACACCTTTGTGATTTTTAACTCGGTAAAACCGATATCTTCTGCCATGCTCGTTTTAATAGCTTTTTTTTCTCTTTTGTTACTCCCGTTACGGAATTTGAGAAATTCCATTCATTTTCTCATAACGAGGAAGAAAAATATATGTCAAAACTAAAGGCTTCAAATGATATTCTCCATTTATTTTTTGAAGCATATATTCAAAAGTATTTATCGCCGTTTCGCGAAATAAAAAAAATTTTTGTTTCGGCAATAGATTTCGTTGTTAGGTTTATGAAGAAAATTACTTTCCTATCATTTTTCGTTTTATACTTTTTTGCAGAGAGGATACAAAATTAATTAGCATTAATTAAATTTTTTCTCCTATTATAGCCCTATAAACAATTAAAAAGAGGCAGAGCATTAATTAAATTGTGGCAAATTTAAGTAAAAAAGAATTGATGGAACTTTCCCTTATAAGATAAAATTACTTTATTACCTCTTGTGCTTTTCTCTTCTACTTTCTTTATTTTTAAGAGGAATATGTATACTTATATTCTAAGATTAAATAAAAAAAATTTAGTGCAATTAGAAAATAATTGGTCGCATTTAGCAGAATTTTATTTTGTAACTGTTGGAAGTTTCTTTTTTCACTGATTGGATTACATCGTCGATCAGCGGAGCAAGCTTTTAACCATTTAGTTGCAAAATAAATATTCTGCTGAATGCGATTGATATAAAATTTGGAATACATTCTGAAAGTATTAATTATTTTGACTCTTTATTATCACTTTAATTCTTTAATGATTTATATATAATGACATTTAGGAATAAAATAAATACACATATTGTCCGTACGTTCTATCTCACGCTATGATATTTTTTTTTATTTCAGTTCTTTCTGAATTGTAATCGTCATTTGGATCACGATATAAATCTAAACTAAATATACATAAATCTAAACTAAATGGATTAATTATGTTATGAATTACAAATTATTGTTAGAAATTATATGTCTGTTAAATAGTAATAAATTAAAAACTATTTCTTGATCAAAATTAGCAAATATCAGTATTGTATAAAAAAGCTCTTTAAAAAAAAGTTGTGTTACTAACAATTTATTGACTTAAAGAATATTGTGTTATATAAATATTTCTCTTTCACATTGAATTTAGTTTAAATAAAAAAGAGACTATGATTTTTTAGATAATATCTAACAAATTATTTTTCAATAATCATTTAAATAAAATTATTTAAAATTATATTACAATAATTTACATATTACACATTTATTTTAGCATGTTTTTATATTTTTGTAAGCTACCACTAAATTATTTTATACATTATTCTACTGTTCCAATAAAATATCAGAGACATTGCGATATGAATACACAAAATCCTTTTCTATTTTACATTTATGATGCCTCCATTCTACTTTCTTTTATCATATTATTTATTTTATATATTTCTTTTCGTCGTCTTGCTGTCGCCTCGACAATTCTGTCTGACGACATTCCTGATTGTATTACTACGGTAAACATTTATATTCAGGAATCCTTATTACATTGATAATTTTTTTATGAATTGACTTTTTAGGATAAAACAAAGTTAAGAATTACTGCCAGCAATCAATAATCGAATCTGTTTGCTCAGTATAAATGTTAAAGTTATGAATTAATATGCAAAACGACAATCGTTACATACATAAATTATAACCACTAAATTGCACAACATTTCCTACGAATATAATATTTGCGAATAATTTATACATTATAATATTAACTTATTTGAGATCAAACTTATTAATATTATTATTATTCTCAATTAAGCATAACGCAATAAAGCATAACAACAGCTTGTTTAAACAAAAGTTGACATCATTATGTTACATTAATATTACAAATATATTGTATTAAATTTATTAGTGTATTATAAATATTATTAATATCACGAATGTCCACATCGTTCTGAGCAACTTTATGTGACTCTAGCTTCCATAAAAAAAAATGGAAAGTGATAAAATACGTAAAAGCGATTTATAGCTATTTGCGATTATTTCTTTCAAGCGCATAACTTGCAGAAATCCATCCGGAAGCCTTCTAAATGGTTTCATAGTTCGCTGCACATTCCTTCTCCTACCGTCTTCCCCATTGCGATGGCTAAAATTGTTTATTTTTCTCCGACTTTCTCTTATGTACCGCATGTTGACTGTCGTACAGAGATCTCATAAAATGCGCGCTCGATTATTCTGCCACTTACTCGTAATAAACACCTTGAAACGCGCTAAGAATCCACAGCATTCCTTTTTCTTCTTATTGCGGAAATTTCTGATATCGAGCGAATTTATTCCCTACGATCGGGGATAACTCTGGTACAAGTGCCAACTTTCGTAAAAGTTTCACAAGACTTTATTATCCAAGGGTATCGATATGTAATTAATAAGTTTTCTCTGTAATACTTATTCTTATATGTGTATACATATCTGCTGTCAATTCTTTCTTGAGTTTCTTATATCAAAATTTTTACAAAATTTAGTGTTCTAAAGTTTCCTTGAAAAATATTCATTTTACATATTTTGCAGAATATATTTTTACTTTTCAATAATGCTTTTATAAAATTGTATTTTAAATCACATTTCTCTTCTATTCCTATGTCGCTATTACAAAAATTAAATTTCTTCATTTATTACCATTCGATGTGTCTTTTTAAAGAAAATGTTCAATCACAACAAAGACAAAATGCGACGCTGTCTCGGAAAAGATGAACTCCTACTGTTCTCGCATATAACTTACAAGTGGGTGGAGATGGATCCTCATATATCTTTCCGTAATACATATGACGTAAAGGGTCATATATTGACAAGTGTAGTGCTCCGGTTAAATGAATGATCATTCAAGGGAAGGTTAATCATCCTATTGGACCTAGATTTCGCTTGAGTTCGAACTTGAGCTTTTCTTGCTGAGAGAACACTTGTCAGCGCAAAGTCGAGTTTGGAATACGACAGTTATCTACAACGGCGATTGCTGATACTTGGTGGCAAATCTCCCATAAGTAAAATATTGTTCTTCTGACGTTCAATTTAGCTCAAATATCTAATAGCTAAATAGCTTTATATAATCCGTATATTATATATATAGTAGGTTTATTATTAAAATCCGATAAATTTTCTATATATATATATAGATAAAAATTATTGAAATTTTAACTAAAGATATGAGAATATTCTTGGAAAAGCATGAGAACATTCTCGAAATGTTTTTCGAGGATTTATTTTAACAAATTCGCGGTACAAAATATTTTTACAATATATTGCACAAAAATTTTTATATCGTGTCACAGCAATTTTCTCAGTGTAGCATAAAGCAATATCTTGTATGAAGCACAACACATATATCGCGCTACACATCGCATACATAATGTCGCGTTTGCCTAGTCTTTTAAAATAGCACAAATGTACTTGGTGATTTTGAATTATCTACTATTATAACGTTCATTCCAACTTACAAACTAATTACAAGATTAAAAGAATAAAAACTATTAAAAGAATAAAAACAAAATGAGAAATGTTAGTGACATCTTTCTCTGAACAAAAGCTTTTTAAAAAGAGAGAAAAGAAGAGAAAGAAAGAGAGAGAGAGAGAGAGAGAGAGAGAGAGAGAGAG
>NW_012130096.1:781943-804607 GCF_000143395.1 Atta cephalotes
GAGAGAGAGAGAGTGTATGAGAGGGTGAGAGAATAAAAGAGAAAAGAGAGAGAAAGGTATTGATTTGTTGTATCTATGCATTAAAATAGGGTTGTCATAAATTTTTCATTGTAAAATTTTTCCTTGATTTCCAAGCAAAATTTCATGATTTTCCTTGATACTTTCAATAATATTAAAAAATTTTTTGTATTTTAGTCCCGATGTGAAAATCATTAAATATACTTTAAAAGTTAAAAGAACAATTTAACACGAAAACGTGAGAAAAATTACTATTCATGTTGCTGGCACTGCTTTTATTTAATTGTTGAGTTGACAGTACTTCAAAATTGCGATGATGACGCATATTAAACTTTTTTAAAGCCAAAAATTTTCATTCTTCAGAAAATTTAGTAAAGTTCCTAAACTTTTCCTGTTCTCAATTTTCATGACATTTCACAAATTTCTAGTTTTGATACAATAAAGTTGAATCCTATAAAGTTGGAAATGGTGGATCGCTCGATCCAATTCCAAATCCCCGCATCATTGTATTTTCCACGGAATACTTGGAATGCGTACCGATAGCTGCAGTCCGAAACGAAATCAGCGCACGGTTCTCCTAGAGAAAAGTTTCGCCATCGCAAAGTGTCAGAGCAGTCAGAGCAAATTTTGTTGTTACGAAATCGACGAATCTTTGCCACGAAGTTACACTTTGACCTCGCTGAAAATCGTTGAGTTTTACGGAATAGCAAAGAAGATTTAAAAGCGCAAACGAGTTTCCACATAGGAAATCGCATGTGGGAAAATATAAAATTTGTTCCATCGTAATCGTTATCTAAATGATAGGATTTTATGAGATGCCCAGAGCTTTTACGTAAGCATCTATAAGCGTTTACGAAGCAGAAGTTATATTCATTACGTATGCGAAATATCGAACAAGCTCGGAAGTATAATAATTTGCTGGAGTCGCATTCATGTCGAAAACTTGCAAACATTCCAATGATATCAAGAATATACAATCAAAAGTATTGTTTCTATTTATTTATGTAAGATTTTCATATAAGTTTTTAAGTTGTTTAGAAAATTTACTTAACAAACTTATTACTATACTCAGTGAACTTTATTGAAGATGTTTATTTTGAAAGGAATTTCTGAATAACTCTCTAATTTTTTTCTCTCCTTCGTATAAAATGAGAATTTAAAAATCGCGAGATTCAAATATTTCAATGAGCTAAAAAAAAAACAAATTATGTATTAATATTATGTATTAATGTATTATTTGCATTATAAAAATACAGTGATTTTTCTCAACTTTCAAATGTGTATAAGTTATAATATACAAAATAAATCTATATATAGATGTTAAATCTAGAACTATTTTCACCATTAATGTATAATAATATGGTATTGCTGAATTTGATATAATATTAACAATATTTACATTGCAAACGAGAGGATGCATTGCGTTAATGCACTTTCAATTAAACGAAAGAGTGAGTTGCAGTAAGAGTGTATGCGTGCAATGAGATTGAAAATAATACTTATTATGGTCAACAAATTCAAAATTTCTTCGTATATAATTTTTGTGATAAATCATGTAATATCGTTTAAAATCCGTTTTATTTGTGGAATAAATAATTATGATTGTAATCTTGATATTTAAATAATCTCGTTGGACTCTAGCAAACAATGTAGCATTTAAAGAAATTTATTAAACATACTGCGAATCGTTTTAAGCAATGTTTTAAGCAATTATTTCCAAAAAAAAAGAATTTTTAAAAAATTCCAGTCTTAAGATTTTGTAATAATAAGATATACAAGATGTTCAACAAGAGATTTAATATTATATTTTAGATGTTAAATATATATATGTATACTTTTTACATAACGATCCTTGTAAGTAGGCTTTTGAATAATAATTAAAATAACAGATAAAAAAGTTAAATTTCTTATCATGTTTTTATTGTTAAGTTTCACAAAAACTTTTAAATTTAATTGGCAAATTTATTAAATAATAAATCTGTTAAGTAAATTTTCCATATTCGAAATGTGATATATGTTGCAAAATTTACAAAAACCAGATACAAATTGTGGTATTAGAAATTAAATAACTCAGATGAGACTGTAATACTAATACAAAATATTATTTAATAGACAATTATATACATTATTTTAAAAGAGCCAAACTAAAAAAAGACGAAACGGAGAACAGAAATGTTTGAATTA
The DNA here is from genome assembly GCF_000143395.1 of Atta cephalotes. NCBI lineage: Eukaryota > Metazoa > Arthropoda > Insecta > Hymenoptera > Formicidae > Atta > Atta cephalotes. The sequence goes on from NW_012130096.1 coordinate 784,146, forward strand.
TATTTCGTTTAAGTTTGTATGTCTCGATAACCGAAGTTATACTAAGCTAAAAGTTCTTAGAATTCCTGCGGCAAAGAATATTTCAGAAAACTTAATTAATAGTTTCACCACGCGAAAGGCCGTCCGACAGCCTGTCTACAAAACGATCTGTCTAACCCTTCTGGCATTTTCTGCACACTTCAAGGAAAACATCCGACATTTAGTTTGCGATAAAGCTTCCAATTGTATGTATATTTAGCGGATTATCTCTCTGCGAAAATTTAAAGATACCAGCAGAAATATTCAGTGAATGTTCCTGTGGATTCCGGATTTCGTGTATGCCATAAAATTTTGTATCAACAAATGAAAAGATCGCATCAAGTAATATACTTTATAATATAAGTTATACATAAGTTAAGATTACTACTATCAAACAAAAAGACTGTTACTAAATAAGTTTGCTAAATAAGATATTAAGAATTATCTCTGTTAAACTTTTCAGTTTTGATTTGTCTTTCTTTAATTCTTTTGTCAGAATCTCTGAAATGTTTCTTATCAGAAGAATTACTGAGAATATACGTAATTCTCTTGTCATGGAAAAACATAGCTAAGAGGATTCGTTCTGAATACAAAATAATGACGAAATCAATTTTCTGTTGTTTGTTTCTTAGATTTATTCCTCGATTGTGTGTGTGAAATTCGCAATTGTTTCTTTTTTTAACAATGGAAAAAAAATGTATCTTTGGAATTTGATTATTGTCGTTTAATTAATACTAATAATAAATAGGACGATTTATGATTTCACTGATTTACATTTAATTTAATGAAATATTTAAAGAATAATACGTAAAAAAAGTTTAAAAAGAGATAAGATTAAATATATGTACAGAAAGTATATATAAAACATAAAAAAATATATTTAATTTTCTTCTTTTATATTTTTTATGCATTTTGAAATAAATTCTCGCAATTGTAAATCAATCCTATAAAACTATATTTAATGTATGTTAAATCACATAATTTAAACAAAGCGACAATTATAATATCATACTTTTATATAAATAATACCATTTTCCTGCTCCTAATTAAAAAAGATGATGGAATGATCACTGATGGAAAAAATTAATAAAATCACAATTATTCTACAAAGTGTGAATATTATAATTGGAATATGCCATTACAGTATAATTCATTACTCACATGTGTTTCCATGACGATTTCTTGGATTATTGTCCGTCAAATGAGTTTTCTTCTTGCAGCTGTGATTTTTTTGATCCTCAGAACAGTTCGCTCTGAAAATATATTATGCATTAATTAATCATTGATATCATCCAATATTATATTGTCTAATAAAAAATATTATCTAATATTGTAAAAAAAGGAGAAAGAAAGACGTTGCTTTCCTTTTATAACACGGTTGGTTATCATTGTTGCCGCTGTTCGTAACATTGTATCAATATTTTTAATTATTTCGAGACAATAATTTTTGGATTATTAATCATGTTAGAATAGAATGTTAATTAATCATTATGTGGTTAATAAGCTTATACGATGGAAAGCACATGTGATAGATCACGTTTTTGTCATGTACCTATAAAGGAATGCTTTGACGGAACTTCAATCTTTTACACAAAAACAGGGCATTTATTATCGAATTTGATATCTACAACAGCAGGCTTTGACAATATTTTGATAAAAGCATTTCACACTAAATCGATGATACTCGACCGATTTAACTGATAAATATTTATACGACCGATTTAACTGATAAATATTTATACATTATAAAAAGGCAATTTTTTATGTCGGTATTCTTATTAATAAAATTCTTATTAATAATATTAGGTGTGGGAAAAAGTTCGTGGCGTTTTTCCCGTTAAATGGCATTAAAAAAACACCATGAACTTTTTCCCACACCTAATATTAATATAGATGTATAATTGCACAACAGCAATAATATTTCTTATGAATTGATAGAGTAAAAATATCAATAAAAAATATTATCGATATTTAATCTTTGTGTTATTAAAACAAGTTTAATGTAGAAATTTATTATAAAAATAGAAGCAATCAAAACAAAATGTATTATTATATTCTTTATTATTCTATTAATAGACATATATTTATACGAAAGTTCATTACGAAAGTAATGGTCGTTTAGGTTGATGAACAATCAAATGAGAGAATCAATGAAATCTCGTATCGACGATATCTGAAATGGCCTAACACACCCTTGTTTGTTTTCTAATTAATTGTGTATTAGTAGGTCAGACAATCAATACTTCTTTTTCTTTTATAATACTACGCCTTTCCAGTCTATTATCCAGATACCATAATCATTAGTCGATCGATCGAGAAACCGAAGTTGACAACAACCACGGAATTTCGCAACTTGTTCGAGTCATCAAGGATATCGAAGTATCCATTACATTATTACAGGATAGTAGTATCTACTGACGTATCAGTTCGGCCTTTGTAGATAATAGACACAAGGTATCGTTCCTGCAAGTTAATGAAATGGATAAGTCAAAAAATAAATTACTCGTTAGATAAACGTAAATACATAAACATTCATTAGGACATAGTTTCTGTGTATTAATTTACTGTTAAATTTAATTATCAAATTTGTATTAACAGTAATTGATGGAATGAAGCTAGAAAGCAACACAGTACAAACTTTAGAATAACTAAATTAAATGTAAATAGTTTGCCAATTAATATCCGCGAATTTATTGGCAATGCGGATTATTTGACATTGTTCGCATATTGCGTCTTCAGCTATTTGCAAGGTTAGCAAGTAATGCGTTATTTGTAACGTTGTTATCGTTACCTTTTTACAAGTTACTTTTTTCAGTAACGAATGGATAACAACCTTACATTTTCTTCTGAGTAACGGTTCTTCTGGGTAACGCAATTACATTTTTGGGGTAACGGTAATTACTAGTTACTTTTATCGTTACTTTATTTCTAACTATGTAAAAGTTTAGTCGTAACTCTAGAAAACAGAGATGAAACATTAATTAATTGGCTGTTTAAATCACGCGATCACGCCTTTTTTCATTCTACTCATGTATAGATTAATTCAGATATAATCTTTACAGTATATTTAATTTCTTAAAATAAAATTTTTTTGTATCATGTCTCACAAATTAAATATATGCATATAATGCAAATTTCAAACAATACTTTTTTTATTATATATAATTTTACCTTTAGAGTATTCACGATGAATTTATATCTTGTTTCTTTTCTTCGAAATACTGCATCTGGCTAAATAATTCTTTCTATTCTTTCCTTCTTTTTAAATATATAATTTCACAAATGTTTTTTAAAGATGTTAAAATATATACAATATAAGAATTTATTCATAATTTTGTATATTTGCAAAAATTGGAAATTAACCCACATACAAACGACCCATCATGCACAATAAAAGAAAATTATATATATTAAGAGTTAAACGTATAATTTAAAATTTAAAGATATCTTATTAAATACGAAAAATTATTAATACGAAAAATAAATTTATTTAAGTATAAAAATTACAAAAAATGCAGTATATTAATGTGATATGACAGCATCTATTTCATTCAAGAAAATAACGCACAATGTTTACTATAGATATATATTTTTTGAGCTCTAATTACTAAAAAATAGAATTTTGACATCTTTTTTACATTTATCACAAAAATCTGCACATAATATGCATATAATATTCTATTAGAATATCAAGAAAAGAAAGAAACGAAAAAGTAATTCGTTATATTTTGAGTAACGATAACTGTAATGAATTACTTTTGCAAATCAATAACGAGTAATGGGAACGAGTTATTTTTTAGGAAAAAGAACGGTTATAGTAACGAGTATTCTTTTTATAAGGTAACGTTGCCAACACAGGCTTTTCGCATGCATAAATGCATACTAACTTTACATGCATTAACACAAGGTTATCGAAAGAGTCATCAATGGTTGATTAAAAGCAGACTATAATAATCCATTCGCGAGCAACGGATTGTGGACATTTCACGTCATAAACGGATTGATAAATTTAAATATCAAGGATATGTCATGTGACGTCGGCTATACGTTGCATTATCGATTACATTGCCCTCCAAATGGTTATCTCCGCGATACATTGTTAACCGTTATGTCAAATTTGTCAAGCTCGACAGGATCAAATTTATCGACCGAGAATGTAACTCGGGCAATAAATCACGGAGCTCATACATGAAGTATACTCAAGTCGCATTAGATCTAATTTACATTTTTTTGATTGCGGCTGCTATATATAAAATATAAAAAAATTATGTATTTAATGTTCTTATTTTGTATTTTTTCTTTCTTCTTGAAATTATGACGTATGTTAAATTACATAATTTAACTTTATAAAAATATTGTGCGTACTGTATGTTATTCATTCAATTATAAATTTTTCATTCAAATATAAATTTTTATGAGGACCATATATGAAGTCTATAATAGTATATTAATGTATTTTTTCATGAATTTTTAAAATTTCTTTGTACACATATAAACAATATATGTAAATATAACTGAGTTAAAAGTTGCATTGTCTGCTAAAAATTCGGGTAGATATATACCTGTGTGTTTTTCACGTTTAATCGATCGATGCGCATTCAATGCGATATAATGCATGATTACTATTGAAATAGATTAGCATTGCGGTTTCGAGAGTCTCGAGAGGTGTTCGAGTGTCGGAGGCATTCGAGTGAGATTTTACGAAAATTCCCAATTACCAGCAACAAAAATATCCCACAATATTGAACAATGGCGCAATGTATTCGGTTAAATTAAAATAAACGTAATTTGCGGATATAAAATAATGATAAGGCCAACAGCGTGGATGATCAAACAATTATGAAAAAAGCCCTTCCGCCGAGACGACGCTTAGAAAGTCAATTATACTATCATGGGAATTGTAGGAATTGTTCATAGTCTCCTAATGAGCTTAAATTGAGATCTCGCGTTTTCTACAAACGTATCTCAAGCAAAAATTCAATTAAAGCTAAGTAAAATTACTTTTTTATTTTGTATATATCTTTTGCGTGATGTGGGTTTTTTTATAATACAAGATGGTTATATTATTTAGAATAAAAATGTAAGAAATGATTATATTTTTTATTATAAGTATCCAAGTACATTATCTTTATTTATAACACCAAGTTTTTAGTAAAAGTATCAATTTTTTTTATGAGAAACTTTGCTTAAGGATACTGAGTTCTGAGGAATGTCGCTTTCTGTGAATGTTATAATTATAAATTTATTAAGTAATTTCGCGAAGTAAATAAAGAGGAATGGAAGAAATGATATAAACGAAATAGTATTTGAATAATTAAATATTGCAGTTTGAGAGAGACATATTAGAATGTATGGAAATCTCATATTTTCGGTGCATTGAAGATATTTACACATTTAAATAAATGTAAAGAAAGTATTAACTTTAATATTTTTCGCATCACTCTGGATTATGATTGAAAGTTCTTGAGTAGAAACCCTGATTTAAAGGTTAGATAATAAACTAAAAGATATCTTCATCTCAATTGCATCTCGTGTGCCCTATTTCACTAATTTAGTACTTAGTATTTCACTTCACCGCTCTGTACTTCATTTAATTTACGTGAAAATGTCAATTCCTCTCGTGATGAAAGTTCTCTTCCTTTGATGATAAAGACAAGAAGCCGCAATTTAACATAATCTTTTTACTTCTCAAATACGCATACTGATTTTATGCTGTATAATGAATATTTATTACTGATATTCAATTAGAAAAATATTTTATGGATAAAAAGATAATTCAAAAATTTAATATTAATATATTATCATCAACAATAAAGATATATAATATAGAAGATAACAAAAAATGTGATTTTAAAAATTATATAAAATAAAAAGAAGATATTATAAGGAAGAGCTTCTAGATTATGTTGTATATATGTAATAATAACGTATACATATTCACATTAGTTGAGAGATTCAGCTTATCAGAAAATGAGATGAACGTATATATTTGTAGGTAATTCGCTTTTGTGGTCCGTTGGATGCAATATAGGGAAACTAGCGATGTCAGTTGATATAGAAATCATAAGAGGACACATTGCGATATCGATGCTCGAATGTTGAGAATAAAAATTACAGTTGTAGAAATTTTAATGCAAGAGAAAGAACAAATTCGATAATGCAAGTAAAGAGCCTGTATTAGTTTGGAAATCAAGATTTCATTATTTCTTTCTTGCACCGATAAACTAAAATTCCGATTTAAAAATTAAATTTTTGTCGATTCGTAAAACTAAGAAAATTTTGATAAAGCCATAATTCTGGAAAGATATTTTCTATACTGTACTTTAAAAACTCGTTATTAATGATAAGAGATATAAGAAATCTAAGGAAAATTTTCAAATTATTCATATATAAATGCATGGAAATACGTTATATGTATATAAAATAAAAACTGTTCAGTAAAAATTTATCATTCAAATATCTCATATTCTTATCACAAAACTTATTAGTTTCATGTCACTTCAGTAGACTGAATGTTCTATTGGAAACGAAGAACCGCGTTGCTCATTTATGTTATGTGAAGCGATCCTGAGCTTTCATATTCTTGTTATGGTAATCTTTTCCCCACAAATATTGATGTCACGTCTGTAACAACGATGCAAAACAAGATTTCGTGAGTTTAATGAGGTTTAAGTTAATCCCACTTAAGACACAAAGATATTTTATATACATAAGTTTCCGTATAATATCCTTATGTATGACTCTAGCATTATGCATCAGCGCGTTGAATAGAGGGATTGAAGGAGCGAGAAAATCGCTAAAGTTCTTAAATTTGCATCAGTCCAAGATCAGCAGTTTAATTGCGAATTTACTAATATAAATCCTCTAGTGAAACGCTAACCTTATTTCTCCTGAAGTTTCTTTGATTGCCGAGCTTTTTTACTTGATTTTTGCGCAATTTACATAAGGTAAGGTTCCGCATGATATCGTTCGTTAAACGGATTTTTCTCGTTTAATCTTTCAAAAAACGTGATTTAAACAAGAAGTTTCTACTAGCCAATTATTGGTATATCAATTTGTTGGAAAGAAAAATATCGAAGGGAAAAGTGTCTCTTGTAATATTACAATAGTAGGAAAAATCGTTAAGGACACCCGTGGGATCTTTTCAACTTGCCTCTGCTCTGGTCCACATACCTGATGACCTATTTCAGATCGTGTCACGCGACGAAAGCCCAGAAGTGTGTCCCGTTCGCGGCTTCGTAAATCCACTCGTTGAATAAGTGGATATTTATTTGTGATTTTATGTTCTACTTTTGTGCTGCTCGTTGTGCTCCTATTGATCGATTGCTTGGAGAGTATTGTTGCAAATGAATTCATATTACATGCTAAGCTAATGTCCAACAAGTTGTTTCCTGCTGTTCGCTATTGAAATGCTGCTTTTTCAGTTATAGTATGCAAATATATAGTACTGATGAATCGATACTTTTGTTACTGGTCATGGATATGCTCTGTTATGCTTTAACAGATTTTAAATGAATTTTATAAAATGATTAATAAATATATAGAGAAAAGAGAAATATGCATTATGCTGTCTATTATAATAATAAAGCTATAGATAAAAACTTTTATTCGTACTTTGTACATTATATGTATGCATTATTATATAATCCTTTATTTCTAATTGAACAGTGCAGAAATTATGAATGTAATCATGTAGATATTTATTTCTCTGATTTTATAATTTAACTTTTAAAATTTGAATTCTTTATATTATATATGCATTATATGTAATAAAAAAGAAACGATAGCTATATTGATATTAATTAAACGATGCAAAAATCTTAATAAATTATTAGCATTTTTTGACATTATTATTATAATTATTATTATAAACTAATTTCTCGCATTAAAAATTGTTGTATCTGTATACTAGAAATGATATTTACAGGGAACATTTATTTTATATAATTAGCTGTCTCTTTGAAGTAGCTTGAAATATTTCTCTTGGCAATGTCATTTGCAGCCTACAACCTCGTTATATAGATGTCTGAAAGAAAAAATATTAGATATTATCCCTAAGGGAGCAACAGAATATTCTAAGGTTATATTTTCTGTTTTCTTTCAGATAACTTGTATACACGTTTTCGAGATAAATTCAAAATGCTCTTAGTATTGATTTTCCAGTTTTCATATGTATGTTCTATTCAAATACAGCAAAATAAAATCGACGGTTTCTTTGTATTTCGTATTTCTTAAGAAAATTTCATTCTTTACATTGTATTTCTACATATCAACCAATTGTTTTTCTTTCTTATTATATATGATGTATACATGCATCATGTATAATAAATATGAAAAATTCAAATTTGGGAAATTTATATTATAAAATCCGAGAAATAAATGTAATTATATTTATAATAATTTGATATGTTTATTATTTTGTAAAAATTACAAAAAATACAAATAAATGATAAATGTATGTCAATCCTTCCCTAATATTTTTATTTAAAAAATGAGTTATTTTGTAAATCGGAAAAGATTTTCATCAAAATTCAATTTATCTAGCATAAAAAGATATGTTCTTTTTTTTTATACGACTGTTTTATACGAAATATATCTGACGAGTCATAAAAATCGTGAATCGGTTCCAATCTTTTCTTCGTCAAATAAAGAATATATATCAGACTTTTCCAATCTTCCGAAATCGCTTCCGCATCGTATTTCCTGAATATCTTGCGGATATTCGAAAAGCCTGTGAAATATTTGCAACGTTTCTCAGAGGATTGATGCACATTTGCGGGAATTTACGCTCGTAAATAAGGACTTGAAATTAGTGCGTGCAATGAGTTGGTTGGCAGAAAATTTGCCGATTGTAAGAATAATAAAAGAATTCTATAGAGACGTTCACAGCGACAAATAAACACCCAATTGGGACATTACGGTGGCTAGTGAGATCATAAACCTTGTCCAATATAATATGATTCATATAACTTTGCCGACTCTTTCTCTGCCGATTTCTCAAGGGCTTTGCAGAATTTCAATTCCGTTTGAAATTGCAGAAAGCTACAGAATATACGGGATGTCTCAAAGACGTCGAATAATGTAAACAAATAATATATAATCATCTACGTTGTAACAACAACTTTAATTAACTTTTAATAAAAAGAGATTAATATGGTGTTTTAATAGCTTTGAATAATTGAAAAACTTCGAAAGCTGCTTATTATATTTTTCTCAATTGAACGAGCTCATTATAATCTTTCTTGACCTTTCCCGTCTCCCCCCCCCTCCCTCGTAATTTTCTTATAAAGCTTTCTCGTTAAATTAATAAGTTCGTGTTACGTTCGCTTTTTACTTGTGCCTTAATATTGAGTAAATTATTTGCGATCTTAATTCGAACAAGAAGCTCAGCACAACAAATGATAGACATGACACGCGATACCGTAATTGTAAGCTGTCTTTTCTTAAAGATGTAATAATGCATGTTGTCTTTGATTATGTTTCGCTTGTATTCAATGAAGAGCAGAGACAAATATAATACTCGTCGTTGGCACCTACCCTCATTTCACAACGAAAAGTAATGATTTCGGGTTACGCCTAGTTTAAACTTTCAGGTCTTCGCCAATTTCAACGCCCACGAGACGCTAGATTTGTTAATGACAAACCGCCCTTTCAGGTGCCTTCTCATAGAGTAAGCTCGTTAAGCACAGTTATTTTAAGAATCACTGGGTCACCCAACTGTAATCCAATCGTAATTATGCGGATGATTGTCATGATGTCGCGAAACGTTATTTACAGAACTCGGAAATTTCTTCTTGAATCACTCTCCTGGATTTTATTTTAATTCGCAACGTCAAAAATACTTGTTTAATATTTCATCAATAATTGAGAATAAAAAATTTAGTTCAATATGTGTCGATAATAAATAATTTCGGCTTTTGAATAATAATCAAGAGGTACGAAATAATTATTATATGACGGTTTATTTTTATCTGAATATTAATATTTAAATAACCCAAACAACATAAAGCCTAAAATTGTGACGTAAGACGTCTTTTAGACACAAAAAACGTTTTATAAAGCGATTACTTTTTGTTGTCTGAAAAACCATGCATACAAATACATGTATGTGCTAGTCTGCTTTTAATTGTTATTGTGAAAAGAAGAACATTCCACGTCTCATTGAAATCCTCATAGAATATTCATGATTGTCCAATGCAATTCGCGGAAACAATTATTTAGCTTAGCTTAGCAGAAGCAACAAGGGAAATCTTTACAGTAAACTACAGCGAGGAAACAAACTTTTAGACAAAAGATAAACACGATGTTTTGCTAGTTGAATAATGTCAATGCTAAAATGAGAAAGCGAAACGAGAGGACGAGTTCGAGACATAAGTTGCAAGTTAATTGGCAACTAGCAATCTCATTGTCAGACTAAGTGATAACAATCACTTTCAATGATTTAAGATATACTATTCAACCAACTGAACACTTAGAACAAACAAGTTTTCGACTGGCAAATTAATTGCTCGTAGTTTCAATGTTCGCTTCGCTAATGAAAACAACAAGGACAGATGAAAGTTGAACTCATTAAAAAAGATCAATTTCTAGTTATTGGATAAAGTATAATCTTATTCCACAATTCCGATCGTGGCCTTCGTCATCTGTGTAACACGTTCTGTTATTTGGACAATGATAGGTCAAATCCTATTTCAATCGTTATTACTGCTGAAATTGCTGGACGAATAGAAAATATGAAATGACCCAAATTTTCTCGACAAGTGAGTTCAGTAGGCGCAGTCATTTATTGTTTATTAAACCTCGACACAATGTCGTAATTTACCGGAGGAACTTTATGCGAAAGTTTAGGAGTTTCAACGTGCTTTTGCAAGTTGATTTAAAGAAGGTTTAGCAACTGCAAAGCTTTTCCGCTAAAAGCTCTCCATAGGTTGGTCGAGTTGGATAGATCCCTCGAGAGCTGAGAGGATAGAGAGGATAGAAGTATATCATTCTCTATGAGACTGAACTGAATAAATTTCATCATCAATAGTTGGTTTGCCACATAGGTATGCAACGCGTACAAATATTAGAGATACGAATTTGGAGCGCAATTGTTTAAAGTTGTGGTATATTTAATTATTGACCAATATGATTCCCATTTTTCTTATTAAAATTTGTTAAACTATTATTATATATTATTATATATGTGTGATAATATTGTATATTATTATATATGTATAATGATTTATGCTACTGTTTTTAAATAAAGAAGTTTAAATATGTGATCAACCAGTCAGTCAGACGGATCAATACAATAAATTCATACAGTAATATTTCATCCAAGTATATATCCGTTAATACCTATTGGCACTTCAATCTTACAAATAGTTCTGGAGTACGTAATACAGTTAATCATTACTCGACAAAACGTCTAGCTTCATTTTGTTGGACTGTAACATTTGTTTGTAGATTAAGTATAATTGAATCTAATAATCCGAATGATAACAATCAATTGCATGTGAGATCCTTCAAATTGAAGGATTTAACTTAAAAGCTTTGAGTATTAAATGATTCATTGAATAAAAATATTAAATATGTTTTATTGAATAAAAAAATTATTATATAGAATAAATTAAATATTTTTTTATATAGAATTATTTGTATTACTCAATTATTTGTATTACTCAATATTGTCAATGTCAATTATCTGTATTAATTATATAATTAAATACTTTTAAAATTAAATTTTAAGAGCAAGAGAGAGAGAGAGAGAGAGAGAGAGAGAGAGAGAGAGAGAGAATGTATGTAATTGGCTGGAACTTCTACTTAGTTCTTATATTTCAGACTGTTCTAAATACAGTCTTAAAATGTTATAAACCAATCGCCAACCGTATTAGCATCTTAAAGCTACTTAAGATTATTTATGGTTATTATTTTAAAATAAAAATGGGTTATCAGATTTTGTCTCTCAGAAAGAGTTGGAATTATACTTTTCAGCTTTTGTTCGTATGCAGAGAAATAATTAAAATTTCAGTGTAAAATAATATTTTTAACTTTTTTTTAATTAATAAAAAATAACTAACATTATATTATATTTAAAAATTTTTTTAAATATATTTAAAAATTCATAAAATAAAAGATTTTGAAGAGATGTATCATTATTAACGGCAAAAATATTTTTTGCTACTGTTAAAAATTAGTAGTACTAGGTTAATGAATACAAAGTATTGCCAAAATCAATTATAACACAATTCATCGAATAAGAGGAAGTCGTATAATTCCCGTTGTGAGCTGGCGGGTGGTATTTGTTGCCGGGTCCGTCGTTAATTAACAGATGATATATCTACAAGGAATCGCGTTAGTTACTAATTGATATTGTTTGGAGCATTAAGTCTCATTCAGTTACCTATACCTAGATCATCCGTCCTCTACGATTATGATTTAATGTATGCATTATTCTATCTCTTCTGTTTCGCGCGAGAATTAATCTTCAATTATGTGAATGAAGCTTCAATTGCTCTTGTTATATAAGTGCATTGATGAAGTGAATCAAGATACTTTTCTTGCACACAACTTACGTTGTCACAGTCCCAGAGAAATAACATTTATACCGTGTCCTTCGTAAATATAATTGAATTTCGATATCATAATCTCGAGGAGTGCATAGGTCGAGAGTAACACAATTAACTACTACTACTAGTGAATAAATTTAGTGAATAAATATATATTATGATCGTATTCACGACAAATTTAAGAAATGGCTTGAGTTCATAACTGATAGAAATATTAATAGCAGTTTTAAGTAACTTTGAGAACACTTTATCATGTGCGAATACATAATAATTACTGAAAATGTCTTAAACGTCGTAATAACGTTAAAATGTAAATAATTATCCCGACAAATCTATCTTGTTATAATTTCAACGTAATAAATCACGTCTTATTAAAAATATCTCCAACTCTCATCTTATACTAAATATATCTTCTGAAAATAAAAAGGAAATATATTGTATTTTCTAAAAATAGAGGAAATGTACTTTCTGGACACTATTGCGAGAAGAAATAATTTCTCGAAAGAATTTTATTTATAAAATGAAATTCTTTCATGAAATTAAGGTGCGTTCTACAAATTACTCCTATTTGTATAATTATTGGGTTGTCCGGAAAGTTCGTACCGATTTTGAAGGAAAATTGAAACGCAGAAGATTTAAATTTTAGTATACATTTATTAAATTATATAGGTCGGCACGAACTTTCCGGACTACCCAATACAATTATATATAATTTTATACAATTTTATATAATTATACATAAAATATTTTTTCCCTGTAATTATATGAATAGAAGTAATTAAAATATTTTTTCATTTAATGGGAAAGTAATAAGACTTTTTTCAAGATTAAATTTCATCCTATAAAATATAAACGATTGAAGATACGATGTCTCACGAGTACACAGTGTCTCACAATTACGAAACTAAATTAACACTAACCCTCCTCATGTTTAACGCGAGAGCGTCGTATCGCAGCTAAAAAAAGATTATAGAAATACTGATTCGTAGCATGTGACAACGGAAATAGGATGTAACATGTTAGCAAACGCAGTAAAAGTCTATCATAAAGTCCTTTATACTCACGCGAGTCCCACTTTGCTCATAGTACAACGGATCATCGTAAAACCGATATCCTCTTACAGCTTATTGTAAAGGTACCATTAGATAAAATTACGATTTCCTTTTAGAATGGTTTTGCATCACGAGAAACAAAGATTACATTTGATTTGATTGTGAGATAAAATAAAAAAGGCTACGCACACTAAAGAAATACAAAATTTTTAATAAATATTTTTAATAAATAATTTGTTTAAATAGTTCTAAGTAAATATTTACTATGTAAAGATGTAAACATGTATCTATATAATACAAAAACTATTATTTAACAATATTTTTTTTTATTGAGTAAACATTTATTTACTGTAAATAAAATGTTTATTTAGTACTATTCAAAGAAATATGCAGTGACGGTGACTTGTCGATTTATCATGTGTGGAGTTGGACAACTTGATCGTGGGAGGAGAGCAAACAATTTCCAGAACTTATTTAATCTTCATATTAAAATCTCTTTATAAACGTACAAAATGATAAGCAAATTATATTTTATAAATATACTTATACAGTTTAATTTGAAATATACTTAAATTCATAAAACAAAATTTAATGAAAAAATTTAATAAATTTAATCTCGCAGAGCAAACGTTGAACTCCGAATTTTATTTTTTATAATGATGATTTTATAACTCATAAGTGCATCAATATCTAAAGTTTCAACAATCTCGGAGTGCATATGCAATATAGCTGCTGAATTCAACCGAATTTGTTGCATCGTAGAACGCAAATATGTTTTTAACCTTTTCAGTGCAGAAAAAGAACGTTCTGCAGTACGACGTCACTGGCATTGTTAATAGTATTTGAATTTTTAGTTTAACACTTGTTATTTTCAAATTATTCATGAAGAATTTTTCAGAATTATTTATGTAGAATTCTACACATAAAAAATTCTGATGTGTGGATACTCCATACATATCCCATAAAAATTGCCGCTTATGAAAATATATATTAAGATTTAGTAAATTTTTTCAGTGTGGATTAATTAAAAACACGATGCGTATTGGTCACTGGGAACTGCAATTTGATACACGCTATATACAAATCGGTCATTATCGGTCACATTTAAATATGTTATACTGAATTATATGTTATGCTGAATTTAAATATGTTATACTGAAGATGGTCAAAATGTTAGCTAAAATATCTTTTTTCGTTTCATCTTTTGATTCTTAAATTTGTGATATAATAATTAATAAGTGATTAATATATTTGTGATATATAATAATTATATATCATTTACCGTGCCGATTCCTTAGAACCTAATTATTATCATTTTTCTTTTTTAATTATCTAATGAAAATTTTGTTTGTCTATTACGTTAAAATAAAAAAACTACAATCGATACTTTTATAATTGATACTCTTTCTACGAATTAATACTTATTCACTTTGACATTTTGATCAGATTATGTAATTGATATACATTGATATAAATTCTCTGGGTTCGATGTGAACCGTTTGTAATGCAATTCTTCTCCTATGCTCTTTTCAAAATATTTAAAAAAAAATCTTTTCACGCAATAAACGTTTTTGATTTAAATATTCAGAGATCTTTTTGCAACAAAACAGTTAAAAATAGAAATTAATTTTTTTCAGTACTTGATTAATGTATCTTTAACAATATTTATGAAATTCTGAATAATTTAGTTTCTGCGAAATTTTGCAATATAATTTTGCGTTTTCGATAATGATTCTAAGAGATTATATTAGTCTCAAATTATAGGAATATCCTGTCGATTAACATATTAAAATAAAAGAGCAAACCATGGTGTAACACTATCAGTCATTGTTAATTGGTTTACTTCATCAAGTGTCGTCTCGCAATTAATATACGCCGATACATTAATAAAGGTGTGCCTTTATTTTATAAGGTGACACATATGACACATGCAGTATACCGGAATTATGACTAACATTGATTAATTTTTTTCACGAAGATATAATGAAAACAATTTATCCTAAAAAAATCTAAATGGATATGTTTAAAAGATTTAAAGAAAAATTAAAAATTTCAAGAATAAAGAAGCGAATAATATAATTGTAAAATTAAGACTTGATAAATTTATTGACAATTTTAAACTCTATATAGGTATTTACATGATGATTATTAATTATTACTCAATTAATGCAATTTAATAAAAGTCAAATAATTACTTTTTTTTCCGATCTTTTAAATAATCTTCTTTGGCTATTATTTCTTGACGTAGATGATTGTTGGTTTTTAAATTCTTCATGTTTTCAAGTGACAGCGAAACGTTTTTTCTCACTAAAGTTCTATAAATGAGTCCCTTGAGCACGAGAAAAACTGACGTATTTCTCACTTATCACTTAATATAATGTTGTTTTATGCAAAGAAGCATCGCGACACTAGTGCATACTTTACTGACGGCAAATATGGTCGTATTTGCCTATTTGAAAATTATTACTTGCTCTTTTGCTTGTACTTTTATTATGGAAAATTATTGAAATATTATTATAATATTAAATAATTTATTTAGTATTTAATAATATTAAATAGTTTTTAAAATTTTCTTCGCAGTTTTAGAAAATATCTTGACACTTTATGATGTACAAAAAAAAATGAACATAGATATAATATTAGGAAATGTAAAAATTGAAATTAATTATATTTTTGAATGATATAAACTATAATAATATTTTCTCAAATTCTGTATGTACGTGAAAAAGATATGTTTCCTCTGTCTGTTAAAAAATTTTTGATTGGGAATCGATTATTATCAATCATCGTGAGAACATTTGCACGATCGTCGAATCGATCTTCATGTAGGCGAATCGAAACTTTCAGACGCGTGTTCGCGACTATATGCTTCTTGCGAGTTCTTGTAGTTGGCTTCACAAGAAAATATCTCTTTTACAGCGCACTTCGAATCGATTCTTTCAGACTGACGTAAAAGGTTTAACTTTTTCACATACGTATACATAAATGCATAGGAAAATTAATCCTTTCCTTCTTTTAGTAAAAACTATAGCGTCAAACTTAGAAATACATTAACAGTAAAATTTATTTTCAGATTATATTCAGATTTTATTATTCAGATTATATTTTATTGATAAATAATAGTAATATTTGTAGTAATAGTATTAAAGGTAATTCTTTAATTTTAATTAGTTAATTTTAATTAAATTTTAATTTTTTTTAATCATAATTTTAATTTAATTTTAATTCACGTCTCGTTGTGAAAGATATCAAATCTCAAGTTTTGCAAAGAATCTAATTAAAAATGAAATGTAGGTATATAATGCGGCAAGAACTTCTTATTACCGATAAAGTCCTTCTTTTACGCCATATGGTTTTGCATTTGCCATTGTTTCTTATCCGTGTTGAAAACAAAAAAATCCTATTTTTCTTTCTATTCTGTTTTTTTCACGGAAACTCATTTATGCCTTCATTAAATATGTGCGTTTAAAACTCGATAATAATTACCAACATTTATTGCAAACATTGTTGAAACGTACCTTTATTCGCAATTAAAGTTCGTTTTAAATGATCTATGAGTCAGAATTTGAAATAAATTTTATTCATAATTTTATAAAAAACCGCGTATAAAATATAAAACACTCAAAAAATCAGATATATATATTTACACATTAAAGAACACATATTAAAATACATGACATGTGAAATTATAAAAAGAACTTCTATCCTGAATTTTTTGCGAGATCTGAGAAAATGAATTTTAAAAACCAAATTATTTTACCAATCTATTTAAAATATTAGAAATACACATACAATATTTATTCAAATACATATATACATATATATATATATGTATATATATATATATATAAAATTACACGATATATATGAAATTGCATATAGAATTCTATCTTAAAAACTAATGAAAATATCAAAAATGAACTTTGTAAAGAATGGAGCTTAACAATATTAAACAGCAAATATTATATATGGTATGTGAAGCATAAGAAGAATTCTGTCCTGAATTTTTTGCGACATCTAAAGTGGAGGCTTTAGAGATCAAAGCAGAATTCAATGATACAAAATCGAGCAAAAAAAGAGAAACTAAAACTGATACATTTTACCTATAAAATATTTGTTCTTTTGTATCGCGTCTTTTGAATATTCTGAAAATATTCTGACAATGAAAATAAAAATTTGCGACCACGCTTTCAATCGTGTTTCCTAAAGTAATTTTTGCGCTTTATATATTAATATGCTTTATATATATTAATATCAAAATGCTTACAAGTATCTTCTTTTAGCTCAATGCAATGCGTTTTCATATTTAAACAGCCTTCTCGTTAGAAATCGCTGTTTGCGTTACGGCGATAATTTCGCGCTAGAAACTTGCTGTGGTGTTATTAACTTTTTAGTCACATATGCACCCGGCGAAATTTTGAAATTCACACTATCGTGCAATAGGCACAAACTTAAACGCAGTTTTGAGAGATAATTTACTGAATTTACGCATCTCTATTTTAATATCCTTGAGCTCTATCCTTTTGGAATCCATTTTTGACATTCCATAATTCACATAAGTTTTTAAGATAGAATTTAATGTATAATAATTTCATATTTATCGTGTATATATTTGTGGTTTATATATACGTGTATGTATTTTTTAACAAATATTATACGTATAATATTTGATTCTTTAAATACTTTCTCATATTAAGGTAAATACACTAGTTAGTGAACTCAGTTATTGGACGAGATAATAAAAACTTTAAAAAATTATAATTTGAAATGGACCGATGAGAATAAATCTAATTAAACAAAAGAAATGTTATTTTTTCGGTCGAAGCAGATAGATCCTAGTGTTTGAATATTCCCATATGAATTTAAATTTATAAAAATAGGATTTTTTTGTTATTTAGTTAGAAAAATTTTTAATATTAATAAACTTTTATGTATATCTCTAAATAAATTCGTCTTATTAAATTTTTAAACACAACGAATTTATTTAAAGTCGTACATATATTTTAAAAGCTCAATATTAAAAATTTTTATCATTTCATTCAATAATTGAGTCAAGTCCATTAACTGTCCACCAATTACATTTATCTTATATAAAATATATAAAATCATAAATACAATTTTAAATTCGCAAACAAAAATTTCGAGCATATTCACAACATATTTCATTATTGTCTTATGTCAATATTTGTTGACGGACATAAACTCTGTGCAAAATTCTTAGAATTAAAAAAAAGTAAACATACCTATGATGTGATACTGTGTAGTCATCGAGAGACACGTTTCAGGTATTAAGTGAACATTTTATATTTTTAAGATAACTGTTTCATTTTTTTTTGGCCATTTTCTTTATTGTTTCTCACGGAGATTTTTTTTACATTGAAATTTTTCACGCAAATATCGGCTTTGCCATTTTTCGGCGAATCAATCAGTGCGAATCTCGTACATCTGATCACTGTGAATGTATTGAAAACTTCGAAATTAAGACTATACATTCGTCGAAATTTAATATCTTATTTTAAATCTTTATTCTTCACACAATTTTGCTTCTGGTTACCGATTTAATATGTCGATCAACATATTAAAGTAGATGTGTTTAAGCTGGACAAATTAAGGAGCTAATCTTCTTGGGCTTCTTGAATGTGATTGGTTGGTGTATTTAGTCCAAAAGTAAAAACCAATCACGTTTAATCACTTAGTGAGTTACCCAGACAACATTAATATCCGAAAAACGATAACTTAAAGAAGTCTTAAAAACATTTTTAAAAAGACGTCTTAAAGACATTTTTGTAAAAAAATCTTAAAGCCTTCTAAAAGATCATCTTTAATTTTTTTAACACATTTTACATCGCAACTTTAGACTTTATTATGTTGTCTGGGTAGTTTTATTTTGTTGAACGCGTTTCTTAAATTCATTTTCACGTCGATGTGATGTCGTTGTGCTTCCTTTCCGTATTTTGGCTTTCCATAGTTTGGAATTACGATGAAATGGTAGTCAAAATGCTTGATATTCGTAAATATTATATACTTTCGAGAGCACGTAACGAGAATAAATGCGTCGCGGAAGCGAGAACGCAAAACATTGCGAGATGAAAAGTACTGGACGCGACAAATGTTAGCTACGATCGGAAAATACCACTCGGATCTTCTCGACAATCTTCGTCAGTCGTCGTCTTGATCGCGCGCGAAGTCAGCCACTCATCACCAGTTCAACGCTTGAATGATGCGTACTAATTGCCGTTGGCTGCGTCGCGAAATTTCTTTCGTTTTTCGGTTGATTGATTTATGATGCGGCAATAACTAGAGCATGTAACATTTGTAAGTATATACATCTGAGAGCATGTAATGTTTGAAGCCTTTCAGCCTGTATAACGTACAACTTATTGCCTTGTCTCCAAGAGACAGCAATAAATCATATGCCAAAGCTTACTTATGCGTTACTTACGTCTACAATTTAAAAGTCTCTAAGTAAGTGTTACGACAATTCTTGTGCTCAAACCCTATTCTAGTGAAAGAGAAATGACAATGAAATCGACATCGAATCGACATCGATATATCAATCGATGTATGGAAATCTATACGAATAGTAGGATACGAACATATTTACATATTATATATATTATATATATATATTACATATATTAGGACATATTTTATTAATAGAAATGGTCAACATTAATTGTCTGATATTGGTCGACTTTTTGGCCGGAATTGGCAGATATATCAATAAAAAATGGTCAATTTTTCAGTTTAATGTTCATATTTTGTCTGGTATTACTCGATTTTTTTACAAGAATTGGCATATTTTTTTATTAGAAATGATCAATTTTTCAGTTTGATATCC
>NW_012130096.1:804627-815725 GCF_000143395.1 Atta cephalotes
TATATATATATATATATATATATATATATATATATATATATAGTTATTATACAGTGACCTCCATAGCTTGGACAACGCGCTTACTAGGCTATTCCCGCCATGGCACGTGCTCCAAGCAATCGGTAGAGTAGACCCTCTAATAAAGATGCAATTACATGTAGCGCAGTAACAGAAACTAAGTAATTGTAGGAACCGCGCAAACCGTGCCGCTTGCTTATTTTCCCTTCTATTATATGTAGCGCGATAAGCGGCACGGGCCAGTGATAAATAAACTTTAATATGAATTTTTTAAATATATTTATTTCTATGCATATTTTATCAATACTTTTATTTTTTCATCGGATTTACTCAATAAATTGCATTTAAATCAATTAATTCTATTAAAAAATGCTTAGTAATGTGAATTTGTCACCCGCTTACCGCGCTACATGTAAAGCCCATTCTACAATGGGCAGTAGCAGTAGTGAATTAAGGTGTAGAAATCGACTAATCATAGTTGATTCTCACATTCGACTATGATTGGTTGATTTTTACGCCTATTCTTTAATCCACTACTGCTACTGCTCATTGTAAAATGGGTTTAAAGGAGAAAAGAAGCAAGCGGCACGGTTTGTGCGATTCCTACAGTTCTAACTCCGGCACACTAATTCGATACTCATCGCGCGCGACACGCGATATCCAATGAGAGTATAGAATGAAAACATCGGTAAAGCTGTACACTCATTGGATATCTCGTGTCGCGATGAACATCGCGCTGGTGTGCCGGAGGCATTAGTTTCTGTATCGCGTACCGCGCTACATGTAATCGCACCCTTAGGGTGAGTTTGTCACTAGTTCATGCCGCAAACCGCGTTCTACGTAATATCAGCGAAAGAAATAAACGGTACGTGATATGCGGTTTCCTAGTTGCCTAGTTAGTTACTATTGTACTGTACTGCGTATCGCGTACCGCATTCCACGTAATCGCATCCTAAGAAAGTCATGAGGAGCACCGATTCCTAATTGGTTAGATTTCGAGTTCCTTTAAACGTCATTTACAGATACTTTCGATGGGTAGTGAATCTGTGAATTAATATGAGCAACTATTTCATTTCATTTTGGTGTAGAAGGCACGAACGCGAAATCAGAATATCAACTGTCAAATTATACTGTTTCCGGCCGGCACTCAACATCCGGCAATGGCATCCTTCCGCTAAACCGGTTCTATATTAAGCCGATTCTATATTAGTTGCAAGCTAATCGCAAGTTTGTTGCGACAGCCAATATGAAGCGTTGATTTCAAAACGCAAGCTTTAGATTGGCTGTCGCAACAAACTTGCGATCGGTTTGCAACTAATGTAAAACCGACTTTATGTCTTAACTTACTAAAGGAACTCTAGCGATCGGCGTACACTTCGTAGTACGTAAGAGCCGGGTGCGTGTATTTGGCTATCTTTAAGGATTAATATCTCTTTAATTCTATTGAGGAAATTTGCAAAATAGTACAGGACTTTTAGATTCAGTTTAGTCCGCTCTATTTTAGTCTGTTCATGAAATATTTGGCTATTATTTTAAGACACCCTGTAGATTGCTTGCGTTAAATTATTAGATCAAATACAAAAAGCACGCCATTATTGAATTATCAATCAAAGTTAGATGTTTCGTATAATACGATATGTATTCTTCAGTAGATAAATAAATTTATTTTATAGATATTGCACGCTAATAACTTTCAGACTTTCAACACAATCAGTCTGTGAAACGCTACTAATCTTCCCTAAATTAAATTAGAAAAACTGTAAAGAATTATTGCGAAAAATATTACCTCAGCCTGGGACTTCTCGACTTCCGCGAGTGTCTAAATTATTAGAATTCTGTTATACAGAACGCAGAATTTGTAGTAATTTACTAAACAAAACACAAGCAATCTAGCAAAACCAGTAATAGATTGAAACACGTTATGTCGCGATATGCAATATCGCGAGATGAAAAATATTGAAGCGAAATTGGCCGTGATCGAAAAATACTTCTCGGGTATCGTCGACAATCTTCGCCAGTCATCGTCTCGATTACGCGTCAAAGCCGCCATCTTAGCCATTTGAACGACGCGTACTGATTGCCGGTGACTGCGAACATCGCGAAATCTCTTTCGTCTATTCATTTATTTATGACGCGGCGGTAACCAGAATACCAGAACACGTAGCATTCGTAAGTATACATCCGAGAGCATGTAACGAGATTGAATGCGTCGCAGATGCGAGAGCACGAAAATTGTAAGATAAAA
Organism: Atta cephalotes; assembly: GCF_000143395.1. NCBI lineage: Eukaryota > Metazoa > Arthropoda > Insecta > Hymenoptera > Formicidae > Atta > Atta cephalotes. The sequence goes on from NW_012130096.1 coordinate 806,891, forward strand.
ACTTTTTTGAACGCGAACGACAAGTATAACAAACCGCTCGAAAAATAACGCTTGGGCGCCCTCGATCCACCAGTCATCGTCTCGATCGCGCGAGAAGTCACTCAGGCGCTTAAATGATGACGCGTATACTGATCGTCAGTGGCTACGAACGTCGTAAAATCTCTTTCGTATTTTGGTTGACTTATGTCCCGATAGGAATTAGAACATATAACATCTGAGAGCACGCAGTGCTTGGTAAATACGTCGTAGACGCGACAGCGCAGAATATTGCGAAGTGAAAAATATTGGATGCGAAGTTCGCCGTGATCGGAAAATTATTTCGCACGCTCTCGTCGATCTCTGCCAAAGATGACGCGTAATGAAGCGTGCATTCCGTACCACGCATGATATGCACAATGTATCATTTTATCCTTTTTATTTATCATATTCGGACAAATAATCTGTTTTCTGTTTCTATACTCGACACTAGAACTCTTTCTCGTTTTCGACAAATATCATCCGAGAAAAAAAGATTTTATATATAATTATATAAAATTATATAAAAATATATATAATTTTATATAATTGTATATAAATGGATATATTTTATATATAATGTATATAATTATATATATTTATATATAATTATGTATAAACTTACATATAAAATTATATATAATTGTATATGAAATATTTTTTCCCGGGCAATCACGTAATATCTATATCTCATTTTAAGCTTCAAAAATGTACATTTAGTAGTTTAACTACAGAAAACAGACCTAAAAATAAAATAGGTTTGTTTTTTTCATTGCTGCATTCTCTGAACTGGTGCATACAGTGCAATAAGTTGAAATAAAATAAATGTATATTTGTTTCACTTCAACTTACTGCATTAGTTCAGAAAGCGCAATAATAAAAAACAGATCTATTGATACATCATATATACATTATATATGTGAAAACGAAACATATTCTTGATTACCGGTGGCTACGGAAGCATCGCAAAATCTGTTTCGACAGATTTGCAATATGCGGCAATGGAAATACATAATATTTTTGAGTATACATTCGATAGTATGTACATCCAAGGATTTCGAGTCTTTCCCTCGGAAATTTTCATAAACTTATGAGAAATCATCTTTTTATATTAATGCTTATAGTCTGTGCGCGACATAATTAAACCTTACGTCTGCTTACAACTAAATTTGACATAAAGACAAAATAATTTGAATTTTTGGAAGTTTCAAAAAAGTAACCAAGGGAAAAAATCGAAGTCCTTGAGTATACATATAATGCTTGAGAATGCGTCGCGGATGCGCGGAAAATCGCGAGTTGAAATACGCGCGAGTTGGATGCGACAACTGAAATTCGCCGCGATCGGAAAATACCTCTCGGGCGCCTTCGACAATCTCCGCCAGTCATCGTGTCGATCGCGCGCCAAGTCGCTCTTGACCGTCTTGACGCTTGACTTGAACTACTAGAAATGCTAGAACGACACATACTGATCGCCATTATCGCCAATGATTACAAGCATCGCGAATTCTTTTTCATATTTCAATATATTTATGATGCAGCAGTAATTGGAATACATAACATTCGTAAGTATACACGTTCAGAAATATATAAGTACGCAAAAACGAACATTACATGAACGTAATCGCATGAAATTTTGTAGAATGAAAAACATCTCGAAGCAACAGAAATTCATTTTGGTCGATATATGTCACTCAAACGCAATTAGCAATCGGCGGCAGCTGTCATGCTGATTGCACGTAAAATGGCTTGTCATTTTGGAGGTTAAATGACGCAAACTGATCGCCAGTCGTGTATGATAATGCAATTTTTTAAATTTCGATGAATTTATGACGCTCTCGATAACGAACGTGTATAATATCTGGTACGAAGGTAATTATAATGCAGAAAGCGATCGCGATAAAAATTTTTAACAGAAAATCTTGACTGAAATTCATTAAAATACGCAAATAAACACACGCGATTAAAAATTATCAGAAATGTTGATGTTTGATAATAACGAATAATCAGTTTTTCATTTCTTGTTTCAGATGTGAAACAATTTGGAGTAATTATCGGAACAATTTATGGAATTTCGTAAAATCAAGGTAACATATTTGAAAACGAAGCCAGTGTCTGTATTGAATGAATTATGTCATTATGAATGAAGTTTAAATCAAATTTGTAATTATATTTTAAATATCATATAACATGATAGCAAATTTTGATATGTCTAGACACAATTTCATTTTGAATGTTTTTAATACTGAAACTGTCTTTAATACTGAAGGTGCACGCCTATTGCATTTAAAATAGAAAATTCATGCTGCTTATAGTATATCTTGTCACAGAAAGCAAATATGTCACAATTTCTTCAAATAAACTTCATGCGATCGTAATATTACTGGATGTTAATATATCACAGACTGAATATGAAAATGTGATTTTTATTAAATAAACACATTGCGACCATAGTATTATTCGTATAAAACAATTGCATGTGCATGAATTAATATTAATTATTAAAATTACTTATATACATATCATATAATTGACAGTATTAAATGCTGTATATTTACAGATATATATTTAGAATTATAGCAATAATATAGCTTTTTCATAGGAAAAAATACAAAGTTGCTATTAATGTTGAGATTGCTGTACTTATAAATTTACCAATCAGCAAGTAACAATTCCATAATTATTACTTGTAATTTCCCACTCAATAATATATAATATGTATATATATATATATATATATATATACTATGTATTATATTATAGTTATATCGTTGAATGGGAAATTACGCGCACGAATTGAAATGTGGGATAATAATTGGCATTTTATTGCGATAATTTTTTACATTAGTCATATTTATATTGGTTATCTGTAGATAAGAAATTGCTTTGGTCGCAATTGTTATGAGAACCTTTTGTATTATTATTATTATATTTAAATTATTATTACTTAGTTTTTTCAGGTTGCAGAAAATAAATGTATAGTATCAAAAAAAATATCATGTAATCCATGTATTATATGATGATACAATTAGTATCGATTTTTAATTCTTTGAAGTTTCTGAACATTTAATTTAAAATCAGCAGATTCTTACAATATAAAATTTATAGGTGTGCACCTGAAAATCTCTTTATATAGTTTATTATTTGTATATATATTTGTGTATCGTTTATTGTATTTCAGTAAATTAAATGTCACGTTTGAAAATAATCGCGCAAAAGATTTACGCTGGAAATGTGATTACGTTTTCGTAATTGACATCACTTCGGTCACGTATTTACTTGGAACAAGGATCGAGAATTCGAGGATGCGAGGATGCCGCGGTTGCTAGAGAGAGAGCAGTAAATTCCGATTCGTGATATTGTTGGACGCTGCGGTATATCCAGTTACAACTGTAAACGGTGAGTGCTAGATATTAAGTTTCGTTCTTTTAACTTGTACTTCTTGACACTTTTTATACTTGATATGGGAAAAACTACGTAGTAGATGCTTTAGAACAAGCCATAAGAGAAATAACAACCAGAAGGTGCAATTTAAAAGAACGAATAATAGAAGAAATAATAGAAGAAATAATTCTTTCGTTTAACAGATGGTTATCACTTTATTAAAAATTTGCTGATAAAAATTATATTCAAGAAGAAAATGTTGATAAAAATATAATATGAAAAATAATATTCCAAAATAAAATAATCTAAAACAATATGAGCACTCAATGAGAAATTATTTATCTTATTTGTGATTAAAATATTAAATGTTATTAAAATATATCATTCTGGGAAAAATATAATGGAATAAATTAATCGATTAAATGGGATAAATTAATCGGAAAGTTGGTAAATTAGAATAAAAATGGATTGCAGTATCTACTTCACAAATGACTCTCGGTTTTATTTTGTTTTGCTTATTAATAGGTTGGCTAATAAATTGATTACTTCAAAACTTTTGTGAAGGCCTTCATTTTTTCGAAATTTTGAAAAAATAAACTGAGTTCTGATTGCCTCTTGAAGAATTCTAGAGTTGCGAACTTGGCTCTCTCGAAATTTCAAATGCTATTTCCGCTTTAATCAATGGAATTCTTTCTAAAATTGATAGAGAACTCTTCACTCTAAAACTCTTCAGGAGAGAAGGGGCAACCATAACTCTGTTTATTTTTTCAAAATTTTGAAAATGACTAAATGAGGGACCAACTTCACAAAAGTTACTTTAAAAGCTAATAGAAGGACAATCATTAATTAAAGTTAATTATTAATATATAGATATTAGATATCCACGTATAGTAAATAAATGCTGCAAATAAATACAAAAAAAATTTTTTACGAGGAAATATTTTTTTAATTAAAAATCTGTATCAATTATAATCCTATTTTAAATGTATAAAGCATTATAATTTAATTATTTCTCTAATGTACTCATACTCCCTTGTATGTATGTACAAATGGAATAGCAATACATAGAAACATTTCATAAATATTGTAGAGAGATATCAAAATTGCAACAGAAATAGCTGCATGCAATCTGTAGTTGAGATGATTTAATTTGGATTACGGAAGGCAATGTTAAACAAATGATTAAAAAGAGAGTGAAATTAATTAATATATCCTTCATAAAAGTTTTTAAATGAAATGAAAATTGAGAAAAAAATTTAGTTTTAATGTAAATAATTGAATTATTTTTCTACATGAATTTTAAGAGAATGAAAAAATATTCTGCAGAATTTTAATTTTATATTATCTTTAATATTAGAAAATGATATTAATTATCGTAGGATTGTATTGATTTATTAATATTGAAATGTAATTGAAATATTGATTGTTTACATTATTTAGATTATATTCCACTTTTTATGTCATCGGAATCCACGATTTAAATGAACATGTATATATACATAAAAATGAAAATAAATTACGTGTCATTCAAATCTGTTCTCGAAACTTTTCTTAATAAAATTTCATTATATATGATATTATTCAATAAAACACGTGAATTCTGTATGCATTATTCTACAGCTGCTTTCTATCTTGCAACATGCTTTTCATACATAATTACTATAATATAAAGAAGTAAATACGTAAATAATAACAAAATGGAAATAGCAGGACGTTTACGCTTATTCTTATTACTATTGTTGTCAATTATATGCTTTGTAAAATCATGTACGATTGCCGAGATAAAAAGCGTACATGAATAAAAATCGGAAGAAAAGGAAGGAATAAATCGGAAGGAATAAAAATATGTAAAAAATCAGGATGCTACATAGCTCATGTTATGGCTATGATCAAGAAACGTAAGATAAATCATAATTATGACTGTATTTATGTCGTATATCATACAACACAGAGCCATGCATCTTTATATTCAAACAAACTATAATTTATATCCTGAAGTGAGTTTAATTTCAAACTTTGCAAAAAGTAACAGATTTTAAATATATTATAATAAGAAATATAAAGAAAAATATGAGAAAGAATATTTACATACATGCGGACAAATATAAAATATTTTTATATTGCTTTAACGCGATTCTTTTGGGAGTTATTACTTATTTAATTAAATTGATTAAAAATAATAATTTTTACTATTTTTAAATAAATAATAATAAATTCTCTGAAAAAAATTTTTATCATTAAAGAAATAGTTATTTTGATACATATGTTGTTATAATTTTTTTTGTCATTGTTATTAGGTCATAAATCTGTTTATAAATATGTTTTCTTATGCATCACTTGTTCGATGTTTATGTTAACTTTTTATTCATTTTTCTCATCGTAGTTAATCTGTAATTGTCTCTGTTAACATAAACCACACATAAATATTGATTATATACTTATGAGTTCAAATTATTTTCCCCGAGAGAAAACGCGAATATAATCGTAAATTGCAAAAATGCATGCTAACGTATGCTTGTGATGTTATAGCTGGAGCTTTTTCACGCTTTTATTTCTGTACATATATATCTTAATGTTACATAACATAATGACGTTCTTTTACATTGTCGGATTTTACGTAAGTTTACCGAACATGTATTTTTCAGAAAATTATGAAACAGATTAACAAAACGATTCAGTGCGTACATATTTTACAGTTTGTGAAATAATCCTATTTTCCTATCTTACAAGTTTAGCGAATTTATGATGATTTTTACCTAAATTCCACATTTTTATATAAATTTTATTAAGTATTTTTTCCAATTAAAACATTTATAATATAATTATGGTAAAATCATAATATTTTTATTTATAAATTAATTTATCAAAATTCCTTTATTTTTAAATACTTTACAATTAAAAACGCTAATTTTTCATACAAAAACTTTTTTTTACTGATTTCTGTTCAACGTTGTAATAATTCGAGGACAATAATTATTCTCATTAATCATTCGAATATTTCATATGTTCCATATATTCGAATATTTTGCAAGTGACTTTATAATGATAAAATTATTAATTCAGAACTATGTGCATTTTTATACATTATTTTTTTTCTTCTTTCTCCATATTTTTTCTCTTTCTTTTTTCTTTTATAGTAATCTGGTTCTTTTAATTGAGAAAGATTGTATTGTAACAAGTGCCATCCTTTTCGTTAATATTTCAAACACTCTGATTGTATGAGAATGAACCCGAGAGTACACATAATTCCTCGGTCCATCTGTGTCTCTCGTCTCTTAAAATCGACATTGGAATTGAAGGCTTGTCGTGCGGCGGAAGTGCGTCAATATTTTCCGTGCACTCGTGTCGCGGATCGATTCGTGCGGTGTCGTGAAAAATTCAAAGCGTTACACGAATGCGCGTACCCGCGTAATTTAATCACGCGTTTGCGATTGGCAGACGGAACGCGACGTGTATGTACGATGGTGTGCGTCACTTTATTGAATTTAGACCTTGCTAGCCGCGTAATGTTCCCGAATCGCATATGCCTTCGATGGAAATTATTGTATTTGCTAATTAGTATCGTGGATTTTTTTTTCGAGATACACGGAATAGAATAATTATAATTATCTCTGATGTGTACATTTATTTTCTACGTTCATTTTCATTTGTCGCAAAATGCAATTTGCCAGTGACAGAACTCTCGAGTGCTCCTGCTCAAACTTCTCCTTCCAGTTATTTGTTTAATTGGCTTTTCTTTTGCGCGAACAAATAAACGAAGTGTCACTAAGACTCTTAATTGGCATATTGATTTTTTCCCGCCGAGGCAATTTAATTGAATCATTCGTGTATTGAATCTTTCGGATTTTAAGCGTAGCAAATTCGTCGTATGAATAAAATTTTCTTCTTTTGAAAGCATATTTTATTATTCAATTATCTATACGTATTATAAATAAGATATTATATCACCGTAGTAAAAAACTTAAAAAAAAATAATCAAGCGCGATATTTCTATTTAATTTTTATAATGAGTGATACACACAGAAAGTAAATGTTAATAATTGGATAACAAAAATTGTTGTGTAATAATTAAATATGCAAAATTTGCATAAATTTGTGTAATAGTGACAAAGAAAAATATTTTCCTGCGCATGATGAGCTTTATGTTCCTCTTATTACAATCTAAAAGTAAACCTTCCACGGTTTATCCATCCTAGCGTAACTTTAATTAACGTCATTCATGCAATATTAATTACACAGTTCGAAAAATAATCATATAGTCATCGCTTTTATCATTGTCGATTACACTAATATTGTATCGTTGTTAAGGAAAGATGATTGAATGAGTAACTCTATTTTATTGTCTAGTATTGCACAGGTAAACGAATAAAATTGTATCGGGTTATGATACGATACGATTGTATTGAAAGGTTAATCGAATATCATTGTAAAACACGAAAATCATTGTTAACAATACTTTGAAATGATCAGATACGATTGATTTATATATACCCAATCTGCGTTTGCTTTTCACGAAATTTTAAAGTCAAAAGCTTTGACGGTTGATAGTAAAATCTAATCGAAAAATCCATACTTTCAAACACGCTCATAAATTAACGGTTTTTATTGCTATAAGTAAATCCATGCAATTTACTGATAGAACATTTAAGTCTTAGTTGATTAATTCAGCAAGGTTACTACGGAATAAGTCTGTTGATTTTTAAAATGCTTTTTACGATATTTTGCAAGCACAATCATTTTATTACATCCGTTATTTACTCGAACAAAAACTCTTAAGTTTTCTACTTACAAAGTAGTATAATTTAAAGCAAAGATCAGTTATTTTGATTCATTATGATTAGTTTCATTTTAATTATCGTTATATTTATATAAGCTTATTCCAGAAATTCGAATGTCAATATACCGGATCTATATATATCTTCTCTTTCTCATCTTTTTACGGAAATAGTTAAGATAACGTATGGCAAATAGATCACTTACCAGATAATTGCATGTTCTTAAAAATCTCAGTTTTTTTTTTTAAGAGTGCGATTATAAGGCTGATTCTGAGTCTCTATCTTTTCTCTCTCATCTTTATATAGTATTCTTACTTTCGATAAGATATCGCTATCTTCAAAACAAAACATAATCGATTACATCAGGGTTTTATTTATATCAAGGTTTTTATTTATCGGACAGTTTTGATAGATTTCTTTTTCAATCTTCAATTTGGAGCGAAGCACAACATAGAATATTTCTACTCAAGGGATAATAGTGTACTGAAGGTAAAAATAAATCGTGCATGTACAACATGTTGAAGCTGTTTTATCAGAATAGGAAAAAATGTATTGCATACATAAAAAAACCTACATTCTATGATACACATTCATAATATATATATGAAAATAATATATATATATATATATATATATATATATATATATATATATAGAAATAGTA
>NW_012130096.1:815745-833027 GCF_000143395.1 Atta cephalotes
TATATATATAGAAATAATAATATATATATATATATATATATATATATATATATATATATGAAAAATGAGTTTCGGGGAAATGAATTAGTTTTTATATATTTTCCATATAATTAGTTCAGGATCTATTAATTATATGATAAATTGAGTCTCGGTGAAATGAATCAGTTTTCATATATGATGTAGTTTATAATGTAAACAAAAAATATCAAAATATCAACAATAACAGATAGCTTTTTAGCTCACAGAGCATCTTTAATATACCAGCTGAAAAACTATTCATTATTGAGCCTTGTGACGTCTTTTATTCATCATATAAGTTAAATTATATATATGTAAAAGTAAAACTCATTTTACCGAGATCCAATTTTTCCTATAATTAATGTGGTATCCTTTGTTTCAGATTATTGATTCTAAGTTAGACAAAAGACATAAAGAAAACAAAATGTATGCTTGGCAAGATCAGATAAGATGATAATTACGAAATTAGGTTAATAATATTCAGTAAAGAGATAGTAGTTTTAAAAAGTCACATAGCATGATAAAAATTATTTATATGCAGTTCTACTCTTTTCATCACGTAACTAATATTCTCGATAATTTAAATTTTTTCGTAAACTTCTCATCGATTTTCTGAAGTGTCAATGGATAACAGTGTCGACGATTATAAAATTACTTTGGAAAGAATTAGAAGATAATATCGAAGCCGGATATTAAGTGCTTTTTTGTTCATATCGATATTCTGAACGATGATATCATTATTTGAAGCCTCATGTATGCAGATCAGATGAGCATTTCACCAAATCTCTCTTGTTTCTCGTAAGCTGCTTAGAATTGCTATTGTTTATCACGTTTGCATTTGGGACGCTGATAAGAACTAAGAACAATCCCGAACTATATATGTCGAGTACCTTCCATTTTAGTTCTTTGGCAGCTATTTATGTTATTCTCTCTACACTTTATTTCCTTTCCCAGATGTCTACAAAATCAGAATATACCGTCTCTGTTGAAAAGCATACGAAATTGCAGTCGAAATTTGTATTTTTAAGGGCACTCACGTTATTTCAGCGATCGCACAAGTATATTTACACGTGGAAGATTGAGACACAAGTTTATTGCGTGCTGAAAGATAAACACGGTTGTCGTTTAAGATGTTCTTTTAAATTCTGAATTATCGCTATGATATAAAGTAAGAGTCAGCCTCCATGTTTATTCATAAAGTATTTATGTTAATTACTTTATAACTTTGCTCGATGAATTTCTGAAAAACGGAAATGAGAATATGCAAATTCGAGATATATTTAAGGATTATAAAAATTTTTTCGGCTTTAGAGAAACCATAGTATTATTATTTAATATTATATACTAATTAATACAGCGATTTATTTACATTTATTTTTTTCTCAAATAAATCGATTTCGTGTTTTATTCATTGATTCAGAGTAACGATCATATTCAATCGTAAGCAAAAAGTTGAAAAACTAGAAATATTGTTTATCGTATCGTGACATATTAATTGAATGCCATCGCAATATAGTAAACTGGTAACTGCCATGCTACATCGAAAGTAATATAAATTCATGTGAGTATGACTAGAAATAGAATTTGTTTCGTTAAAACTTTCGATTAATATACCTATATGAAACGAATTCGTACAAAAAAAATTGAGAACGTGAAAAACTTAGCACGTGACAAAACCATAGCAACGAGTGTGAAAAAGGAAGCAATTTTTCTGTATCATTGATATCAATCCGTATAAAGATGTGAAAATCATCTTCGATTAAAATTGTTAAGAAATAATTATTAAAAATAATTATTATACATATATATATATATATATATATATATATATATAAAGATAATTATAGAATATATTAAATGTCATTATAGAATTGAGTTTTGTGCAATTTATTTGCATATATTGTTTTATATATGGATGAGACATCTTGAGAGTTATATGACATGGCAATCATGTTTATTTTTCCACAGGTAATAATGTACAAAATCATTCACTCTATCTTGGTAAACGAGAAGAATGCTCATACATTAGGTATCGTTACTCTCTAAATTCTTTGGAATGAAATTTCATTCTTAAGAGTGAAAATTGAGTCAATCTTGAAAAAAAGTAGCTCAATTTTCAATCTTTAAGAGTGAGGTTTTACTTTTCAGGGAGATTCACTTTAAAAGTTTCACAAAGTACTCATATATTTTACTTTATATCTTGCAACAACAAAATTAAATCTGTAGAACATATTTTTTCGTTTTGAAACGTGCATTCTAAGGCTAACTGCGAAAGTACTAACTTAATCTACTTGTTTATTCGCGAGCAATACTAAAGGCAAAAAGTATATTCACCACAAAACGAGGCATCCTCGGAAGAGAGTTACTACCGCGTGCGTATCTCGTTTTATATTTGATTGATCTTCTCGTCGTCCATCCACTTCACGTCATCACGTTGACTCGCCCAATTCGCATGGATTTGTCGAGATTCTTGCAGCTAATTTGCGTAAAAATTTGTCAATTATCAGTCTCTTTACTCGTGACAAAAACAGCAGCCGACTCGCGAAAGATCACCATATCGTGTGTTGACTGTCATGAAAAACGTCGAAATGCTCAATGTGTCGCACGCGATAATATACCTGTTTATATCGCAATGATAAGCGACAATCTCTCTATAATGTCCCGAGAATAATAGGAATTTAATTATGTAATATCTGTCATCTGTCTCTTGGCGTATTAGAACTATTAGGACTTCTTGTCATTGAAGTCATTTATGTACCTGAATTGAGGTGGAATATGATATTAACTTGAAATATTTCGCGTATTTGTATCATTTGTATGCATTACAACTGGAAAACCACTACATCATAGAAGCTCATCTTATAAAAATTTTCTATAATTTTTCTGGAATCCTTTTTTATTCTTTTCTGAATATAGGAAGAAAAATTTAGCTTCCATTTTTTTATAGGAAATATTTTATTTATATAAAGTTTAGTTCCACGAAACACATTTTTCTGCATCATAAAAAATAAAAATATTTGTTTTTACCAGCGAAGCAATAATTCCCATACAATTACAGTTTTGATTGACGGCACTTTTAATCTTTAAAGGAAAGGATCTATTTTTAATATCTTATAACTCTCTTTTCTTGAATAAGAAATTTGTTATACAAAAAATTCATTATTTTTTCATTGTATTTCTTGTCTTAAAATATAACACTGTTTCAGTCTCACTATAGTGATTTTTCTATCCTGTAAAAGTTAACTAGTTTGTTATAGCAAATCTTTGGTTCATAGAATAAAACATTTTTTTCTAGTATATTTATCTAATTTTAAATAATAAAAGAATATTAAATAATTAAATAATAAAGCTAAGAAAAATAGCTAAGAGAAACAAATATTTAATAAATAATCTTATCAAATATTGATCTATATAATAATCTAATATATTTTTCAGAGTGAATGAATGATTTAGGTAGATATTTCGACAGATCGTTCACAAGATTTCATTTTTTCATGTGTGATTTCTTCGACGATTTAGAATAAACTTTCCTATTAAATAAATTTCTCCGATGAGCTCCGATAAGTCCTTTAAGTTCCCGAAAATACAGATAGCGTTAAATGTTATTACCTTTTGACTATTTATAATAATTCTTGCATGATAAAAGTATGTTAATTGCAACAATGCATGAGATCAGTAACCTTCCAAGTAGCACGCGGTTATGTATGTCTCGCTGTTTGATAAGTTCCATCGCTTCAGCAATTTTATATTGCGTGATATAACTGGGCACTTGTACACATTGCGTCACGTAAATATTATATTATCATTTTTATATCTTATGTTTGAATCAATATCTATCACGATGATATAAATTCTTATCAATTATTTTATTTTTTCGATCATTTTTAGTTACCATTGCACGATTTGTACGAACTAACTCTCGATGTTATCAATAAATTTCCGATCGCGTACCATAAATTTTAGAATTTATTCCCGCGTCAGAATTTATGCTGTGCTTATTCTCGTTTTGAGCGTCTCATCACGCATAATATCTCAAAGTGTTTGCGAATTCGCAAAATGTCCATGCATATCCGCACGTCCGATGTCGGGCGCCGTTTAAACGCGACTGCCTTCCTCAGATATACGTCCGTATATTGTCGGATCTTACGCATGTCCGCTCGATTTCCGATTCCCTCCATTCCTCTCCTCTATCTCTCTCGCTCTTTCTCCTACACTCACCCCCGTTATCGTTACCTTCATTTCGAGCTTTCCTCGTTGCACCCGCATATGCGTTTTGTGCGCCTGTCGGCTCGTGTGACTCCCCACCAACTGTTGCTTTCGAGGGTATATAAGGTGGCCAGGGTATAGAAGCCAGCCGCAAACTGTATTTTTCCTTAATTTTCTTGAACTAAAAAATGAAACTTACATAGGAGATAGAAATATTACAGTAAATTTTTTAGTCATTAATGTATGAAATGAGAATTATTTTATTTCCGATCAAATTAGCATATAAAATATTACGAGTAAGTTTTATATCTTAATTTGAATTGGAGATTCTCATCAAACGTAAAGGCGTCAATAGTTTTGAGTCATAAATGATTGAAAATACAGATTTTTTTTTATTTTAAAGCTTCTTTCTTTTAAGATTTTTATTCTGATTTTTTTTTAATTTATTGAAAAGCTATAATAAATATATATAATGACCAATGAAAGGCTCTAATGATCATTATCTTTTTAAAAATATTTACGACTGGTATTGTAAACAAGACGATTTATTTATATCTTTTCTTTTTGTGCCTTTCACTTGAAGATAATATTTTTTTAAACTTTTAAGTAATTGTGACATGTTGAAAAAACTTTTTTAGAAGCTCTTGAATTTTAAAATATTTTATCATAATGTAATTTTAACTTTTCTTGCTAAGGTTTATCAAGTTGGAAATTGAATAGGGTAAAAAAATTTATACAACTTTGTAATCGCAATTGGTAGACTTCGATCAGTACGAAAACATTTAACGTTTTTTTAACGTTTTAACTCTGAATGACTGTTTCACTTGTATAAAATTTATTTTACATTGTTTGTTAAACGGAATATGTCAAACAGAATTTCCAAAATACGTGCTTTGTCTTCAGTTTTGTATTTTATTGTAAAAAAAACAGGAGATGACTATCCAAACGCTTTCGTCCCAAGGTGACTACTCGTAGTCGTAAAAATCAATTACTGAAACGAAATAGCGATTTTACGTCTTTGTAAATATCAAGCCTCGTGTAAGGTTCGTATAATGGGAAACATTTATTTTATACTCAATATACATGAAACGAGAACGAACGCAAAAGATATGCCGAATCGATAACAGCTTTGCACTTTCATTGAATGATCGTAAACAAGAATTAATTAACAAGATTACGTGGCAACCAACAACAAATATCGTTTATTGTGAGCTTATACTTGTGAGCTTGCAATCCTTGCGAATATGTACATAATTTATGCACATAATTTATTGTTGAAACTTTGATCGCAAAGCGTTGTCTCGACTTGCGTATTATTGTTGAACATTCGCTATCTGGATATTTCCCATGGTTTTAGGCAATTGGTTTTGTCTACATACGCGTTCTTCAATCAAACAATTAATTGTAATATTCTCGAATATCTAATATAGCTTCCCATGCCTCCTACTTGCGCCACTTTTCTCGTTATTATTATCATTGCATGTATCAATTGTCGCATGATCTTTCGAGATTATTGAATTTTATTATGTCCAATAAAATTCTGTGGAAAGAAAACATTTCAATAAATTGCACAAAAAAAATATTCTTGAATTGATACATAATAATGTCTCTCTGTCGTATATCGGTAACGTAAATAATTTTAAAATAATTTTATGTAAGTTCTCACATGTGTCGATTTGTAACTTCTGAAAGAATATAAATATGTTTACTAATAAAAGCACGAGTATCAATGCAAACTTCTACAGATTAAACTGCGTTAAAACGAACGTAATTTTAAAAAATTTCTTTCAAAATATATTATTTTTTTATTGAGATTTAAATTAATTAAAATTATATATCTTATAATATATTAAAATTATATATCTTATATTATATTAAATATAAATATGCAGTCTTTTCTGGGTGTCTATAATTTGAAAATTTATTTTTATGGCTGAAATTAATCTTAAGACATAAATAAAAATCACTAATTTTTCATTTGTTTTTTAATATCAAATGAATCAGAACTGATGCGAAAAAATATTTTGGCAGAGCACTTTGCGAGATTGAATGGAAGAGATGATCACGCATGTGCGTGATCACAGACTGATAGCATCAAGTAAATGAAGACTTATGGTATTAGCTGTAATGATAACACGCACTGATTTAATCCTGTAGAAATATACTCATTTTATCAGGCTATTTTCGAAAATATTCGTCAAATACCTATAGATTTGAGATCTGCATTTCGTGATATATAATTTTCTATTGATTATCATTGAAGAAAGCATTGAATTAATTAATGTAGATGTAGCGAATGATTGAGTTACAAACAAAATTAGTACAATATATTTTTATATTTAAAAACGCAAATTATTATGGATATATTTACGTAATTGTCGAAATTGTTCAAGCAATATTAAACTAAAAAACCGGGGGTGTCAAATCTACATTTCTAAATTTAAAATTTTAGAAATATATTTATCAGGTATCAAACAGGTACGTGAATCTTCAAAATTTACACATTAAATAATTGACAAATTTCAAAATCTATCGAACAATTTTTTTAAACTTTATGTGATCTAAAAAAATTCAACTGATCTAAAAAAAATTTGAGACCATCTTACATCTTTAATTCTAGAATTTGTAAACAGTGCTCTGCAAATCCGCTGATTCACGGATGCTTAAAGAAGACAATTGTTTGTCTTCACGCTTTAGTTAAACAAACAGTAGCCAATAGCCCGAGATAAGCCGTTATCGATAACCGATGAGCATCTCGATAGGGACAGAGTCTTTATCCTTACCAATTACGTATTTGTATCACGATAGTTATAGCTTTTTTGGGAGGGAATTGAAATTTCATCGACATACAGATGGCAGGCTAGATCGACGAAATACGTTGACATAAATTTTTCTCTTAGACAATCACAAATAAATCAATTTTATAGCTTAATAAATGTTATAATGTACTGCGTACAACCATACGTATAAGCTCCATATGTATAAGCTTTGTGATAAATTTTCATGTATACATTAAAATCTAAAGAAGTTAAAGTGTGTATTCAATTGTACACTTTTATGATGATTTGAATAATTTATCACAGCAATATATTGGGAATCGTAACAAAATAATAATTAGAATTGAAAAACTATTAAAAAAAATTATATTTTTCCTTTTTATTTTATGTTCAATTTAGAATTAAATCATTAAATAATTTTTTATATATTAGAAAGGGAGATGAAAAATAATCTATAAATTTTGTTTTAAAATTGATTTTTTTAAATTATTATTTTATTCATCGATATTTTTTATTTATACTAAATATATGTTAGTTTGTTGCGAAAAATAAATAACCGTTACGTATCTTTATAATCTGGGATAAATTTCTCTCTTTAATAAATCGTTTCGTAAAAATTATGCAATTGCGATATCAATAAGTCAGTGTAATTTCAACTTTTCACGTATCGTTGATTTAAAAGATATTTATGTGATTGATTAACTTATTCAATACATTTTGAAAGTGGTCGTGATAATAAATGTTCATAAATGATCGTAAATGATCGTAAATGATCGTAAGATCGTAATTGAAAATGTATAGATAATAAAATTAGCGACTCTCGAAATTAGAAATCTTCTTTAATCTTTTTAAAAGCATCTGATAGACACAAGTGATGGAAGATGATTGATTATAGACAAGCGTGTTGTACAATGAACACCATTTTTAAGAGCGTTAGAATATAGTATGAAAGATATTATCTGAAGATATTCAAAAAAATTTATCAAATGAAAATTTATCACAAAATTTTTAACAAAATTAATAAGAGTTAAGATAAAATTAATTTATTTTGTCATTGAGAAAAATTGGAGTAATAATTTAGATCGATATTCACATCTTATTTTTATCGATAACTGCGCGTATTTGGCATGTAATTTACGTTACATATATTTGCATATAGGGGAAGTTAATTAGGCAAAGCGGATGTGTTAAGGTTTGGGAAGAAAAATAACATAGTTAAAATTAAGATTAGAAACTTTTTTTTATTCTTATAATTTTATTTTAGGAATCAACTTTGAAATAAAATAAAATAAAATTATAAAACTTAAACATTTAAATGTTTTTTTAATCAAAACGTAAATCCGTTTTGCTCGATTCCCTCCCTCCCCCCCCCCCTCCCCAAAAGCGAATAAATTACTCCAGCAATGGAATAAAAAAAAATCAATAACCTTAGCAATCATCAGAAAAGTAGCTGCCAAATCCTCTATATATAGTGCAGTTTTTATGAACCCATTTCATGTGCACTGTCGAATCTAGTCTTCGGATGATGGCTCGGTATATTTTTCAGAACACATATCATATTGCGTTGTGAAAAAAAAAGTGAGATAACAATTATGTGCCTTTCATTCACTCGAAAGATTGCTTATCCTTTCCGATATTTTCAGTGCAATCACGTACTGAGTAAAGAGGATGAGCCATTCGTTTTGCCCTTATCCACTTTGCCCAAAGAATTTACTTGGCACGAATTTAGAAAAGTTAGAATAAGCAGTTAGTTTAAGCAACAAGTGAAAAATTTTAATCTCAAATACACATTTAAAGTCAGAGAATTCTTATAAAAAATCATTCACATTGGTTAAGAAACAGTTACTGCTAATAATTAAACTACCTTAGCAAAAATCGCAAGAAAACACACAATTTCTTTTATTTCGCTTTTTCTAGGACTTCGCTTTGCCTTGGACTTCCCTTACTATATATATCTCAAAAAGAAATGCGCACATTTAATAATAAAATAAATTATTAAGCATTATATCGATGAATAAAATTTAAGTAAGTATTGGGACGATAAGTTATTTCTTTAATTAATTCTTGTTCACATAGAAATGATTAATCGTAAAATCATTACCGTATCAAAATTTTACGAATGTAGTTTCGATATATCACACAAAATCATAACATCATAATATTTAATACATTTTATGACTGTTACAAATTGCAATAATTATTAAACGATGCGGTTCCATTTACGGTATACACACATTATCACTGAATTATCTTAAAATATAAATTATTATTACAAATTATTTTAACAAAACATAACATTAACATTAATTCTATCATACATTTTCCTCTCTAATTATAATCCTAACCGACGTTTATGGCGCATTTAGCATAATTATGTATAGTATAATAATTAACTTAATAGTATACGTGTTCCGATAAATTATATACATGCCAGTAGGTATATTTATATTTTGTAAACCGTTTATACATTGTACTTTATAGATAGAAATTTGAAAGCTATAAGGTGAAAATAACTCGCACTTGTTAATTATTGCAAATGATTGACATTTTTAATAACTGAAATAACTGAAGAAAAAAAGAAAAGATTTAATTATATTTTGAAGATATTGATATTTTTTGAAATAATTTCAGATGTAAAATGTTTGTTTTAATTTTTTTAAATATTAAAACAATACATGCAAATTATTTTTTCATCGATATATCATGAAAGATTATCTCTTTGGTCATAATGAAATTGAAAGAGAATATTATTATAAATAGAAACTGTCATACAGAGCGCTTCCATCATGAAGTTTTCAATTAAACGTCTTTATATAATAATGATAAATTCTGAATATAATAATTCTATACTTATAGAATATTTATGAAAGCTTTTGAGAATTCTTTCAACGATTATTTATAATCATTTAAAACTATCTGTTATTATAAATATTTATATGCAAATATATTAACAATTAATTATTTTTGTATTATGAAATTCCAAATTAAATTATTACTATTGTATTTATCTGTATAAAAAGAAACGAAGCTGTAATTAAGCTTAAGAATCTCAATCAGTTTCTTCATTAATTTTGGTTTGTTTGGCTTTCAAAGTGTTCACGAAACTTTGTGCAGCATACGGCAAACAAAGAAGATTGATGCGCGATATAGGGCACGTTAAAAGGTTTAAATGTTTACTCTGTACAACAGTTTCGAAAAGAATGGCGAGCCATTTTGCGGATAGTTTTCGTCACTGTAAAATTATCTTTCACGGTCTCGTATCGTTTGTCATTATTCACTGACATCTGGGTGAATAGCCGGCGTCGATGTCGCAATGCTGAAGATTTGACGACATCGCCATTCAAGGTTGTAATACTTTCGCTCGTCTTTATCAGTGGCTAAAGATGCGCCAAATTCGGAGCGTCGAACGATTTGATGAATTAAACATTTTGCCTCTTTCACTGATGCACCCGCGGCAGTCGCTCGCGGGCGGGTGATGAGAAGATTCACCTGACGGTGTCTTCGTTCAGAATTACGTCAAGTTTCTAAGCAGATGCTAACGAGATGTGTTATCGTATGGTTCATTCATATGTAAATCGTATTCGTATATGATCTATGGCGTAAACTAGTTCTCTTAATCTTAATTTCTCTAACGAGCAGTGCGTATCCAACAATTAAAGCTTCAATACTTTTTTGATTATTTCGAATAAGGATTTTTGGAAATAATTTAACGTACAAGAGAGAAATGAACGAAAGGAAGTCAATTCGCACCCATCGTGTATAAAACAATCCTTCTTCGGCAAGACAATGGGTAATCGAAGGTGAACATCAGGCAAGGTAGTCAAAGACCTTCGAGTGAGCAACACATTACATAACACAAAGCTAACTTTGAAATCAACTTGTCATGTTTTATTGTCGTCGCGGGTATTCGTTCCATCACAACGGAGTGTTGTACCTCGATTACAATCAATCCCTTATGCCTTGAACGAAGGCATTTTCAGACACATTAAACTTGCGTTATTGCGCTCGTAATTGCGCGGCCCGATAATTCGGCGATGCATTTCGATTACGTTCAGAATCACATATCTTCTCAGGGTATCAGTAGATGCGTGATATCTCCGAATTCGTATTTTCCCAGGAGGACGTGGAACAGATCTCTCATAGTTAAATGATGAATTGTCTCATTCACATGGCTCGCTACATAATCCTGAATCGGAGGCAATATATCCGGTTTAATGACGTCCAGTGCTTCCGGTGTTAAATCTTCGAATACCTGTAAACCGATACGTCGACTTTATGATCGAACTACGAGTTTAACTCATCGACGTATCAGATAAAATTTATTTTGTAGTGATTTTATTTTGTTGAAATTTTGCGTCAGAACAAAATACTCGATGTCGAGATTTAACTTGAAATTTGAGTATATATTGAAAATATACAAAATATATGATATATAGTTATGTTACAGTTAAAATTGTTGTAATTTTTTACTTATTATCAGACTATTAATAGGATAGATAAATATAAATTATTTCATTTTTTCAAATGCAATAATAACTTAATTGCCACAAAATTGGAAATCAGGGAAATGTCAGAAAATTTTACAAAATTTTCTGGAAAATTAAAATTTTTGGCTTTAAAGAAGTTATATTTAATATGTGTATATATTAATATACATCTACGCAGTTTTGGAATACTGCTAACTTAATAATTAAACGCAAATAGTGTTAGGAATATTAACAGCAATTTACATTATTAAATATTAAATTGCTCTCTCAACAAAATATTTGATGGTTACCAAATCAGACCGAAAATACAAAAAAGTTTTAAAATATTATTGAAAGCATAAAGAAAAATCATGAAATTTTATCTGAAAATCAGGAATATTATGATGAACTTTAGGATGAGAAATTTGTGACAACATTAAATAATCTGTAATTCATTGCAGTCATTTGGAGGCAATCAATTAGTGACACGTGTTCAAATCGACAGTTGCGCAGTCAAGATTTACGTTGTTGCCGAGGTGAAACACGAATCGAGCAAGCCATTAATATTCGACAAGCAACATGGAATTTCGGTTTCAATGGCCGGATAAACGCGACCTCGCCCCACTGATGTTTGTGCACATCGCGAATAAAATTGAATATTGAAACGTAGTTGTAAAAAGTTCTTTATAATATATATTACATTGCAAGATCGCAACTGATCGTAAAATGAACTATTCTGTGAAACGCTACGATTTGTAAAAATCCCATAAGCCTCTGTAGATTGTCATGTAAAACCGCACTCATTTTTATGACGTACAGATATTAACAGATATTACAAAGGATATCGAAAATAAATTTTATTTTTTTCTTAATTTAAATGTTTATTTGAATGTTTATTTAAATGTTTATTGGAAGGCAATTTCATACATTTGTTTTTATGTATTTTTTTTAAGATATATTCTATAGTTAGTTTAATATTTTAAAATATTTTAAAAAGTCTCTCTCAATGCATCCTTTGTATGTATTTTTTGTCTCTATATATCATTTAATTGGAGAGATACATTATTTGTTAACGTTTGTTTTGAATCAAAAAAAGATTTAAAAAGATATTTTGATAAAATATTTCGATAAATAGAATGTAAATAAAGTCATATAAACTGAAATTTTTTCAAAATATCATTTTTATCATAAATTTTATATAATAGGTATACTTTGATTATAAAACAATATCCCAATAAAACTTTACATGATATTTAAAGATTAAATATTAGACGAAACATTATATACTTTCATTTATCAAGATTGAACAGAACTCTCTAACCAGTTATTCCTCGTCTGCCTAAATAGACGAAGATTTATTCAAAGAACAAAACATGCTTATCAGTCTCACCTTGCTCATAATTTGTCCAATTTCTTCGCCGCCCATAAAGTTCTCCAAATGCATTTTGATAGCACGCAGCGAAAAGTCGAGGTCGAACTTCTTCAAGTACATTCCTCTGGCATAGCCCAGCACGGTGTTCACGTAAACGCGGAAGTCACGTACAATTGTTTGAAAAAAACCTGCACCGCGTAGTGGATACGTATCGCCCAGGATCCCGGAAATGTTGTAACGACCCGAAGCATAAATCTCGGGTATGGAGATATTGATGGTGATAGTAGGGCCGATTAGCGATAACTTAGCTCGGTCGATTAAGAAAGTCGATAGATTTCTCAGTTCCAGGTTCTCAATGACTAAGGATATTCTGTAAAACAGATTTACAATGATTTTACACATCTTGTTTGCGGAAGTAACGTTGCGAACTGTAAAAGTCGATATCTTTCACATCTAACTGGAAGCAATAGTTTGAATAGAAGCAATAATTTATGAATATTTAGATAGAAAATACTTCCTTGAAGATACTATTTTTGTGAGCAATAAAATGAAAATGTACGTAGATATGGACAATGAAATAATTGAAATTGGTATAATTATAAACTATAAATTGGTATAATTATATACAATATCTTGATATTGTAAGAGAAACTAATTATATGCTAACTCGCACTTTTCAGATATCACTTAAAGTTTAAATTTAATAAAGTTGTAACATTATTAGCGAAATTATTTATGATCTCTATAGCGTGCTTTCTAAAACTCTATCGAGGTGAGATTTTCTTTGTTCTGAGTCTCTGAAAGAAATCCGGTATCACCAGATCGTGTATTCATCCAACAACTTACTTTCCGATTTCTGGATTATCCGTGTCGATGTCAATCTCGTCGAGAGTGAACGGCTCCAGCGGAGGTATACCCAGTTCTGCAATACCGTTGCGCATCCGAGTACGGAATTTCTCTAGAAATCTTTTCAGCTTGAACTCGAGACCCATTGAGGCTGCATTGTCAACTGTCCGATTCAAGAATAAGTATAAACGCAAACAGCTCTAAGTATATTGAAAAATATACTAAATTTATCTAATATTGTTTGAATGATTCCAAGTATATGTTTATTAAATATGAAGATACTTATATTTATTCGTACAAGAACGTTAATTGAACTATTTTTATTTTTATTTTTTTATTGAGTAAATATTTTTTTATTGTAAATAAATGTTTACACACATTTAATACTATTCAAAATAATATTAAGATTTAGTATTTTTTTTTTAATATGTAGTAGTATTAGCTGTGCGCGGTACTTACTATAACCAGTTGTCATCCTGGTAGCGTTGAGCAATAAATTTCTCGGTTTCTCTACCGCACTGGTAACTACAATCAGAAGATGAAAATGTTTCTCTTTATGTGCATTCCCATTTATTTCATTTATATTAACGCTTGTTATTGCTGTTGCTTATTATAGATATTAACTTTTTCAATGCCGCAAGAACCGAGCTTCCTGTGAATTGTTATGTCATCTCTGAGATTTATTTATATTACTTCTGTTCCGTGAAACAGTAAACTTTATTTAATCTCATGTGAGAATTACTAGAAAACAAATTATTATGAAATTTTGATTCGATTTAGCGATATATGTATGTCATGCGTGAATATATAAACTAAACTAATTTCTTAATTTTATGTAAAAACGAATTATTGCTTCCTTTAATGAGAAATTAATTTTTTTAATTTTTTTAAAAGAACAACAAAAATAATAAAATTTTTTTTTCATATCAATATTTATTGAGAATTTATTTGTTGTCGAAATGCAAAAATAATTTATTTACTTTCGAATGGAATAGAAACTTGCATTTTAAGATTAATCGAGATATTAGATTTATTATAAAATAGGTATAAAATATAAATTTTTTAATTATTATTATTATTATTAATAGAAACCTAATCAAATTTTATTGTATAATCAAAATTTATTTGTGTTGTTAAAATTAAATAATATAAATAATATATTAAAATTGCGAAAAAGAATTGCCGAGAAATCACTCAAAACACACAGGTTCTCAACATTGAAAGAGCAAAGATAGAAGCACAGAAATAGTTTTAAGCGGAACTCAATGAGATTCATCATTAATTAATCAGTATTGTGATGATTTCTCGATGTAATTGTCTTGATCTTTGACATCTGCCATTTGCATTTATATAATAGAATACGTTGGGAGATTTTAAATTTAATGTTGCGAGTTCAATGAAATATTTATTATTTTGTTGCTTTTAACACTCTATACTTCGATGATGTATTATTGAGATTTAAAATGTATATTATGAGTAATATATTGTATCATTAATTGTCCGAATTAGGTTATAACTCTTTTCTTAATCTTGCAGTAGTTGACAATTCTCTCGTCGCAGATTAAGATAGCGTACAGTTGTTTTCTATCGAGAAAAGAATGTCTGTTAATTATTCCGAATGCCTGCATATATTTTCGTGCACATTTTTCAGACTTAAGTGGTAAATGTTATCCTGATTATAATATTATGCAAACTGAATTATTTAAAAGGTATATTATTTATAGATTGCCAAGTTAATCTCTCTTATATTTAGTTTTTCTCATTAACTATCCTGTCAAGATTGATAAGTAAAGTTTGTTTAATTTGATTATCTGAGAACGTCATAAAAAAACAAAACACAACTTTCGATACTATTTAAAAAGGAATTAAGAAACGATTTGGGTCACGAACTTCTGCAATTACAAGTATATCGTTCCGTAGTAAAGAGAAATGCAATCCCTTCTCAATCAAAAGCGTCGCGTCACGTCGCGTTATTACGGATCGAATTACTGCATTACAGTATTTCTCTGCTAGACGTATGTATATTTGCATCTCTGAGCTTGTTGACTCCATGCGCGCTCAGGAATTTACGTTAACATGAATTACGTTCTTCAACGTTCTGCGGAAGTGATATTAGTCGCTAACCTTTTAGTTTTCGTTCATATTACGAGCTCTCTTTTGAAATTTTCACATCATTCACTATATAAATTTCACAAAATAAAAAATAAAATTAAAAGTAATTTTTAATTGTTTCAACAGAAAATTATATAAGTTATGTATAATATTTTTTATTAACGATATTTTTTTATTTACGACATAGAAATTAAGAATTCTAATTTTAATTCTGAACATCTGAATTAAAATTAGAATTCTTAATTTCTATACGCCGTTAATAAAAGATATTATATATAACTTACATAATTTTTTAAAAATTAAATTTAAGAAGTTCAAATATTTGCTAATAATATTTGCTATTAATATAATAAAAAATATATTTCTTCCTAATTAAGCATGACAATTTACACAAATAATAAATTAATAATTGTCAATAGCAATATATTATCTATATATTAAAAAAAGAAAGGACAGTTGTAGGATTTTGAAACCTTACTCATATAAAAAAGCGTATCTATCAACATTGTTTATCTTATCAACAACTATACGCATAAGCTTTCGCAAATTTTTAAAAAGTTTAAGTATTTGACATTAAATACTAAAAAAATTTTTCCTAATTAAACCCATTATGTACTTTATATAAATAATAATATAATGAATTAATAATTCTTAATAGCAACATATTAAAAAAATAAAGAACGGTTATAGGATCCTATGAAGTCTTCAAATAAAAGAGTATCCCAACATTTTTCCTTTATTAATTATTATAACAGCTATACGCATAAGCATTTGCAAATTTCGAAAAGCCCTGTCTTTTTTGCTTTTCTTTCTGAAAGCTGCGCTGAAGCCGTACTAAGCGTAAAGAGAATGCATAAGCTTTTGAATAAACATTGCAATTTATGCGAACACATACTGTAGTCCGCGGCAGTGTCCGTAACGCGATGCAATAGTTCTTTTTGCCGTTGCACGATTCCCGTTACTGTAACAAATGATTACAAGTCACCGAGGCATCTTAACAAGACAAAACCGATTAGTTAATACTTGAAAATATAATTAAAACTTTCTGTAATAGTTATCACTAATACTTAAATAATTAATCTAATCATTTTTATGATGTAATAATTAATAATTCTAACAATATAAATCTTTGTTTTTTAGGAACAATAAATGTATTTTAGGAACAAAAATCGATTTCTCTGTAACATATTTGTGCTAAAGATGTCCCAAATAATATTTTTAAAATTAGATCAATAAATAAAATATATATGATATATATATATATAATTTTCTGTTAAATTCTTAGTGCGTCATTAATATAAATATACATTATGTTATCTGATATTATATAAGTTATAAGTGATATATATATATATATATATATATATATATATATATAATAATATTATTACTACTACTATTATTCGTCTTCTTTCTTGTTATTATTCTTATACTAAAAGCTAATATATATAACTACTAATATTTAATTTTATTTAGTTATATTAT
>NW_012130096.1:833047-844697 GCF_000143395.1 Atta cephalotes
TAATATTAATTAATTAATTAATTTTAATTTTACGTTTTAAAGTTTAACTTTACGTTGTCGTCTAATATAATATATATATATATATTATATATATATATAGTAATATATATATATATATATATATATATATATATATATATAAAATATATTTTACACATTCCATATTTCGCACTTTTCTGTATTTCATTCATTCAAAAATAGATTACATTCTAGATAACTACATAAATATTTTTACTTTGATATTAATGTCTATTATGCAATATAAAGGATGTTCGCCGGTTTCGTACACATTTGGCAATCAACTCTCAAGGCGTCTTTATTCACACGTTAATTAAATCGTTTGTTGGCGATATGTTGATTGTGAATGAAAAAAATCGACTATTATGAATCCGAGATTCGGCCTTCTGATCGAAACCAGTTAAATGTATCCGATGGTTGTGATTTGATAATTAAATGATTAAAGGATTTTTAAACAAGGGTTTTGTTTCACTATATAACAACAAAGGAATTTTAGCGCAACGATCTGATCGAGAATATCGGTTCTAGTATGATAATTAAATGATTAATCGAATTTCAAGCAGTATTTCGTTTTATTGTAACATTAAAAGAGTTTTTATGCATTTACTGCAATTTACATTAATAGATTACATGAAAAAGATTTGATAAAAAGTAGTCATCGAATAAAGTGATTGTGCTCTCGCCGGATTGCATTCGACCAGATCTGGTGGAATGTAAATGTTTTTTAGTGATTTAACATCGGTTACAATTTGTTACGTTTGAATTGCTACGCTCAGATGAGCTTTGGTCAACGTACCAGCATTGCATATAAAAAAATCTCGCGTTTTAGTTTCACTTTTTATAATGATGATGTAATACTCGAATGTTGCTAGCAGCGATAATTTTATAGTTATCATTTTTTTAATTGCGCAACATTGTTACGTAAACGATATATGCTATTGACGATTAAATATAATATTTTAATTGACGTCAGACGCTTCGTGATATTAAATTTAGTTTGACTCAAGAATAAATTGGAAGAAAACATGCTAATGTTCTTTACTTTATATTTTTAACAAATATTGAATAATGTCGATTATATTAAATGATTATTACGGACAAAAGTATTATTTCGATTGAGGTATTATAAAAAAAATAATAAGTTTGTTATGCCATTATAATTTTTTTCTGATACGAAAGTCATGTTAATGTAACTAACGTGATTTTCATGGAAATGTCAGAAAAAAATCATATAATGGCATAACAAACTTATTTTTTTTTTTTACATAACATATGGGCTCGCATAATTTTTATATCATTATGAATTCAGTGTTGTGTGCAAAATAGCATATATCTATGAACACGGATGTGACTAATGCTGATGTTAATGAATAAAAAGCATCTTTGTTTGTCTTACATTGTAGAAATCTCACGTTATTAGCGAATTTTTATTCCATCTGCGTGTGAAATATTCTGCTTAACAAATCTGAATCATCACTGTTTCTGCGTACTAGCATGCTAATGCGTTTTTTAATGCTAGTAGTTCATGACAAAACAACGATATCCTTTGAATTCTCGGATATTCTTTATTACTAATTCAGTCAGAATCTGATAAGAATCTAAAATTTATTTTTCGCGAAATAATAAAATCCTTGAAGGAATCGTTTCTTATTTTGAATTATTTCAAAAATCAAACTTAATTTTTCTTATTTGAAACTGACATTAGAGATCATAGATTTTTTTACACGAGACAGTGCGCTTCTGTTAGATATATTTGTATTTATGAGAATAATTAATAACGTGTTTTGATGATCATTATAAGCATAAGTTATATTATGAATTCGACAGTCTGAATAGTAAGAGTTTATCTACTTGTTGAACTATATATTTCCTAATAATTACGTAATATCGTAATGTCATCTCGGATATTTATGTTAAAATACAGTTATCGGACATGCCTTTGTAATATTGTTCTTCTTTGAAACATTTATTAATGCAATTTGCATTTTCATAAAAACACGCCAGTACAAATTTGTCATTTCACAGTAAACGATATCCATAAATTATTATCTAAAAGGTCGATCGAAGTGGGATAATGTAAAGCAATAATCTATTTGTATAATCTATCTTCTGTATATCTGATTAAAAATTTAGGTCATTGCGTACTACAATAAATTTATTCGCATTAATTTACGCGAGATATTTATGCAAATTAGTGATAATCGACCGTGATATTTAGAATTTTTTTACGACTTACGTGATTCCGATTCGAGAATTATTTAAATGGTATGACGATTTAAAGACTTCATGTTTTACTTCCATCAATCAAATACTTTCAACCGCTGCATTGGCGAGGAAAGGCTTTTTCAAAGCTCTCTAATATCGTTATCTAACATCTATCTACTTAAACTTTCCATCCATCGCCTCATCCTTAATTGATACCGTTGTATCGTTGTATTTACGTTTTCACTTTCATTGAACGCTGACGATACAGTGCTTCTTTATTCAAGCATCATTATTTATTATGACATCTAGATTCCTAAATGCCAAAAAATTTATTGCTCTACTTGTCTAACGTTCATAATTTAAGTCATTCGGTCATAATATTTAAATTCTTTTGAATAAATTCAATTTCGAATTAATTGATTTTCGATTGGTATGATTAAATAAACCAAGTCGACATCGCTTCGATACTTAAGAAACTATCAGAACGACTTCTCTCATCAAAGTAAATAAGTAATTCTTATTACATCATTAACATAATCAATTTAACTTATTCGCGACATAAAATCAATGATTTACTTGATGATGAAATTCAAACTTAAATGTTACGATATTTTCTAGTTGTTACATCAAATCCATCATACAGATAATTTCTCCATTATTTCATAGTTACATAAAACGCATAATATGTAATTACATATAATAATAATTATTATTTATTACGCTAATATTAATTATTAATATAAATTATTTTTGTAATAATTAAGATACACATTAATTAATGTTAATTTTTATTTAAATATTTTATATAGTATATGATCATACAGGAAGTTAATCTATTATAAGCAGTAGTTTAGAATGAATTAAGTTTAAAATACAGTCTTCGATCGTTGAAAGTAGCAGAGATTTATTTTTATACTACACACAAAATGATATTTTGTTGCTCCAGCTATTGAATTTTTTTAAATATTGCTATTAATTATTGCTATTTTTTGTATCTGATAAAAAATTATGCATCATACGCATAGAATTTATAGCACAAATCTAAATTCTATCTCTGTCTTCTATATGATTAGATGCAATACATATCCAATATCATAGTATTTGCCAAAAATTTATCTATTTTAGCTAATTTTTCGTACTTAGATCATTTTCGCTATAACTGCAAGATCACTTTTTTAAGTATATTGATTCTATCTTAATTTTTAACTTTAAAAAACAAATTTATTATATAAAGATAATAATTAAATATTAAATCTTATAGGCTCATATATGAGAACCACAATCTATCCCGAGTAGAAAAATTTCACTGAAATTATTTCACGTTTTGGAACACTTTTTAATTTTAAAGAAATTTTAATAAATTTCAGAGAAATTTCAGCAAAATTTCATAAAAATTTCAGTGATTTTTCAATATGTTAACTGAAAAATTCACTTTCGGTGAAATTTCATCAAATTTTCAGCAATTTCGCTGAAATGTTTCAAAACGTAGGATAATTTCAGCGAATTTTTTCACCAAGGGTAGAACCAAATGTCTAAATGGTTTAAACTGGCTCTGAAGTCCTTGTATAATTCTCTGTGAATTTATATTCTACTACGTATTATATTCTACTACGTATGTAGTAGAATATAGTATCCTTGTGCGCTCCGAAATGATTTTTTGGTCTTGAAACGTAAACTATACTAAACTACTGCAGTAATATCATGATTAAAATATTAATTTTTTTCATCTTTACCTTCTTAAATTTGTTAACATTTTTACATAAATATGTAAATTATTCTAAAAGTAAATAAAACTTGGTGAGTAGCGATGTCAATTGAAAGATTGACATCGCAAGGTCGACTTACGGAAATTAGTTGCGGTATTTGCGACGTTACCAATTCCACCGAGCAGGCTGGAGGGCAAGGGCTCGGCCGGTGATGCGTGTACCATCGCCATGACAAGGGCGATACGCATCATCGTCGGGACTTGTCTCATTACACGACACTTCATCGTTCACGTATGACAGCTTTTTAGATAAGATCGCCGCGGAAAATACGGAAAAAGAGACCGATCCGCTCTTGTGAGAGCAGGAAAGCTGACTGACAAGATGAAAAACCGACGTCGCGTTGATAGCGTTTGCTGCTACACGAATCACTGCCGCTCCTGGTTTGCACGCGCGTGCACGTGCGTATGTAGAAGTGCGAGCGTGTCCAGCGAAAGTGAACGCTCACGCACGCGAGTGCGCCGTTCGCATCGCGGTTTACACGCTCGGTTCAGCTTCTCGCGCCGAATTGAGCTCGGATGATTGCTCCAAACAGGACGGGTCTCTGTTGTTGGAGAATCGTAAATGTCTTTATATTTCTGCGAATTTTGCATGGATATTAACAGAATTCTTTGAATTCTTTACTGCAATTTATTTTTATTAAACCGTGATATTTGCTGTAAAATATAATATAATTTCAAATATTTATATGTCCGCAAATCTTTTACAGTCATTTATAAAATTTTTTCGTTTGACCGACGAGCATGATTTATACATGATATTTAAAAACTGACAGTATTATACATCAATATTATATAATTTTTACTCAATGTAACTTGTGTACAACATGTGTTATATTTATATTGTTGAGAAATTATAATATTGTAAAATTACTGTTAATTTGTTTTTATTAATAGATAGTTCTGTTGTTAGTCACTGTTTCATCATTATTTTATTAATATTTACGAAGAGGATTCTTTTATTGAATCGATTTGGCTTATCGATTAGGTATGCCGAATGCACAAAAAACACGACCGAATGACGCAACTTTTAGCTTCGTATGTATTATTACAAAATTGACCGGTTTCGGTGAGAGATAGAATTAAAAAGAGATGAGAGATCAGAGTTAAACTGGGACTAAAGTGACCGACGCGCTGGTGAAATCAGCCGCATATCACACATGATTTTCTTATAGTCATCACTTAACGTATACTTATCTGGATATAATGTTTTTCCTGCTCTCACAAGTGCACGGATACGCTTCCACGCGATGTTGAATTATCCTACGACATAAGTGAATAGAAATCTATTATTAGCGCGTTCACGTGTTACGGATCCCATCACGCCGATTTGATTCTTGCTGTATATACATGTATACAGGGTGTTCCACAACTATCATAATACCTGAATTGCATATTATGAATTAAAATTGAAAGTTAATCGATACGAAAATATTGAGGTCACGCCAGTGACTTTGTTTTTAAATTAATTGATAGATAGCGATCTTAGTGTAGCTTAAACCTATAATTTATGCATTTGCGTGGCGATTTGTTAGTTACTATCAATTTTTACAATACAATTATTGATATTTACTGTGCAACTGATTTTGTCTTTTACTTTTTTCTACATAAATACTACCTACATATGTATCAATTAATAATGTGGAGTTGTTTTTTTGATATTTATATTCTTTTTTATATAATTTTATTTAATATATTTTTATTTAATATAATTTTTTAATATAATTTTTTAAAATACTTTTAATTAATAATTCTTTTTAAATGTAATTAATAATTATTATTTTCAGTTAATTATTTTCATGTTTAAAAAAAAAGGATTAAATAATTTGTATGTAAAGTTTGCTTTTGATAATCTATAATTTATGCCATAGGATATAATATTTTAGGATAAAATTATATGTACAATTTTATATATACTGTTTTATGTATGAATATATATATAATATATTTTTTGATTTTTAATGTTTTTCGTATTATTTAATTAGAAGATATAAAACATTATAAATAGAATTCTATTTTGACACAAATTACAAATTGTTTAATAATAAATATATTTAATAATAAATGTTTTTATTTATGCACGCATGTTATATTACAATACTATTTTATTATACATTATGTATTAATACATTATTGTTTGTCGAATAAGAATTTTAAAAAATACTATAATATTTCTAATTAAGTTATTAAAATTTTCGAGCGGAATTTATCATTGTATTAGGTCAAGTATTATAAAACGACGCGTAAAATATACTGTATAATACACTCTAAATTTTGGGGAATGAAATTTCACTCAAAGGGAGTGAAATGTTACTCCTAGCGATCGTGATAGTTGCGCCAGTCCGGCATTTCTAATTCAAGGGGGGAGTGAAGTATTCAATTGAAATGAATTTTTCATTCTTAGGGAGTGAAAAATCACTCGAAGCGAGAGTCAATTTTTAATCTAATGCGGAATAAATAATTTCACTCTCTCGAAAGGATTGAAATAATTCAGTTTTATAAGAATGAATTTTTCTTTGATTAAAAACAAAAATTACCATTAAAATTTCTTCTATTATAAGAGTAGTGCACTGAGAAAAAAATATAGTTAATTTTAATAAATATTTAATTCAATACTGCCAACTAAACATTTACTTACAGTAAGTAAATATTTGTTCAATAAAAAAAATGATGGTTAACTCAAATTAACATTTCTTGTATCAAATAAATATATCTTTATATTTAATAAATATTTAGTTGGCAGTATTCAATTAAATATTTATTAATTAAAATTGACTATATTTTTTATTGACTATTTTTTTTCAGTGTGAGTAGTGAAATAATAAGTTTATAATTTTAATTAACTGCCTATGTTACGTATTTAAAATACATATGTATATGTATATATATTTTAAAGACAACATATAGACAGTTAATTAAAATTATATAAACTTTTATTATTTTACTACTCATTACCCTTTTAATAGAAGAATTTTAATAGTAATGTTTTTATTCAAAGAAAAATTTATTCTTGTAACACTGAATTATTTCATTTGAGTGATTATTTTTGCTGCATGCAATTCTAAAATAATTTATATTAGTCAAAATACATATACTAAGTATAATAATTAATACACACACACACACACACACGCACGCACGCACGCACGCACGCACGCACGCACGCACGCACGCACGCACGCACGCACACTAATCCTTTTTATTCTACAAAAAATTTTTTAAATGTAATTTTTAAATATTATAAATTAATAATTTTTTTTACTCTATATTTAAAAAATATACTATATTTAAAAAATATAAATATTTTATTCAAATATACTATATACCATACTATTATATAAAAATATTCAATAATCAAACGTTATAATAATATTATATTTCTAAAAATTGATTAAAGATGGGATTGTATATAAAATAAAATAAATCTCATACATTGGAATACAATAAAATTTCATTGAATTTATATACACTCAACTACATGTATAAATATATTATAATGTATATATATATAAAATATTATATAAAATATTATATAAAATATATATATAAAATATATATATAAAATATTATATATATATGTGTGTATGTATGTATATATGTATAAAGGCTTCTTTTATTGAATAAAATTTATATTTGGTTAACATTAATGCATGACTACGACGAAAATGAATTGAGAAATTTCTAACTCCATATAAAGTTTTCTTGCATATGAAACATATCAGTCCATTATCCATTGTATTATAATTATATTAATTAAGAAGGATTATTATATAAGGAAGATTATTATAAGGATTGGAATAATATATTTATTTCCAATTAGCTTTTGCAAAAAAATTACTATAATGATTATCAATAAACAATTACTAAAAATGATTCATATTATTTTGAATTGCTTAGATAACAAAAAGCGAAGATAATAATGAAGTTTTTATTTTGGATATTTTGTTAAAAATGAACAATAATTTGCAATCTGTGTAATAAATTCATAATAGCATGTAATTAATAACCATTCAATAATCAATTATGAATCAAATCAAATGAATATTATTATAATGTTACTATTATAAGCTTATTATTCATTGAAATTTCAATGCATAAAAGTTTTTTATTATAGCCACAAACTAATTCTTTCATTATTCGAGTCTTTAAACATTTAATATGATATATTTGTTATTAAGATGTGTGAAATACTTACTCCAATAAATCAATAATCTCATTCTATATATCATGGCAGCGTAGAAATTCTCCTAATTTTTTTGGATCATTTAAAGTTTCCTACAATGATAAAATTTTTAAATTATTGGGTCGTCCGGAAAGTTCGTCTCGCAAAAGATTTAAATATAATAAATGAAATTAAAAATTTAAATCTTCTGCGTTTCAATTTTCCTTCAAAATCGGCACGAACTTTCCGGACAACCCAGTATAATCTGACAAAAATATGAAAATTTTATTTAACAAAGAATAATTTTATAGATTAGTTTTCGTCGTATACTCGAATTTATACATACAATTGCATGTATAAATATATTATAATGTATATATGCGTATATATATATATATATATATATATATAAAATATTATATGTGTGTATGCATGTATATATGTAAATAAAGGTTTCTTTTATTAAACAAAGTTTATATTTGGTTAACATTAATGCATGACTGCGACGAAAATGAATTGAGAAGTTTCTAATTCCATATAAAGTTTTCTTGCATATGAAACATCAGTTCATTATCCATTGTATTATAATTATAAAAAGGATTATTATATAAGGAGGATTATTGTAAGAATTGGAACATATTGGAAACATATATATTATTTTTTAGCTGTTAATTCTTTCTATTTTGATTAACTATTGCATATTAAATGTGATGTAATTATACTTACTTCTGGCAAATTTAACTTTGGAAAATACATTACTACATTGCAACGATTTTGTGAATCGTCATCAAGACTTGTAATCGAAAATGATGCAAATTGCAACGTACCACGTGAAAAGTAATCGGCACTATGAATTTCACCAAATCGATATGAGAATATTTAATAGATGATATACTGTTCGTACTCTGGTTGAAATAAAACAATAAGCCAACGCGACGTGGCGGCGACAACGCGGCGATAAAACAAGAATGAATGAAGCGCCGTAGTTCTCGTTCCCGTCCGAATCGCGCAGGAAAAACATTCACTCTTGTAAGAGTGAATTTCGATCTAATCACTCCTACAGTAAGAGTGAGTTTGCTTTTGCAGAGTGAATATAGTCACTCCGTAGGAGTAAAAATTCACTCCAAATGGAGTGGTCTCTCATTCATTCCAGTAAAAAGTGACATAATTCACTCCTAAAACTATCTTTAGAGTGTGAATAGCATGTAATGCTATTCATCGATATTAATCTGTAACGTAAAAAACTGGATATTTAAGTACATTTAGTTCATCACGTTAAATATTTTATTGTGATGATATAATTAGGCTCTAACGTACGGCAAACGTTCCGAGTTGTATAATAAAAGAATTGTGTACGGTGTTTTTTTGTGTCGTAAAGCCTATTCTACAATGCTCTTTGCTTCCTGTTTCTTACTTTTTGTCTCTTGCTTCTTCCCCCTTTGCAACCGTTTTATCGACAATTGTATTTCTTGCTACGTGTTTCCTGTTTCTTTCGAAATTTGTTAACTTTTATCTCCGATATAAAACAAAAAACGGATAAGAAGCAAAAAGAGAGATGTAAAGACACAAGATGAAAAAAATAACAAAAAGCAAAAAACAGAAAACAAAAAGCACATTATAGAATAATCGTAACTTGGCGGAACTTAAGCGGATAGATGATCTTCTGAATATTATCATTCGCAGACTCGAGCAATTGATTTCATGCATTTTGACATTATCCTTTGATGCGCCATACCAACATATATCATGAGAGAAGATGATTATCTTCTGTAAACAATTATCTTCAATTATCTCCAATTCAACGCGTTTAGCTTCTACAATTTGCGATTCGCAAACGTATGAAATTGACTTATCGAAAAGGATATTTTACGCGATTTATTCGTTTGAAATAGAGATCTAAATGGTAAAACGGATAGGAATTATTATTTTGTTATTTATAGACGATAGTTATTATCTTTTTATACTTGCGAATGTTTCTATTGATTCCAGTTTTTTCATCAATTCCAATGTAATTCATCCACTATTTTTGAAATTGGGAATGCGGAATGATGCGGACGGATGCAGCTAAATCGAACGATTGAAGTAAAGGAAACCGTGATGTATCGACCTTGTTCGTTAATAATAACCGTATATTTTGCAGGCAAAATATATTGCAATATTGAATTTTGATTACACATTTTTGAACATTGCTTAATTGGTTATCAACTTGATTTTATTTATCGCGCAGATTGAAGTTGCCATGTCCGCGTATATTGCTGATTTGTTAAAACACTTCGCTGATTCATTTAGTGTGTAAATATGCAAGATATTGTAGATTTGGAATGGGTTGTAATTTTTATTGTACTTTTCTCACATTAGTTTTTTATCGTTACGTAATCGAATAGTAGTTGCGTGTTTAACATCGGGAATTGTGCGCGAATTGTATTCTTTATATTGAATAATTAGCAATTGAATAATAGCAATTGTAACAACTACATTTTTACGAGTAATGTGAGTGCAAAGAATCTGACGACTTCAAAAGAAAAGAAAGCTTGGGAAAGATATAAGATACGATTTGATGATGGCAGAGCAACCATGAAGTATTTAAATAATAGTTGATTCACGTAATTCTTCAAAATTTAAAATATTAATTACTTTTATATATATAAGGCGCTATTATATAATTTGAACATTCTATATTTACATATTGCAGAACAGTATGTGTTGTTATAACAAAATCTGCAACTCTGCTATGCATTATATCAATTTTAAATTATTTTTATTTCGTGATTGTGATGATGAATCTGTAAAAAAAATTTAATTTGATAAAAAAATTATGTTTGATAAAAAATGACTTGTGCCACTTTTTACAGGGATATGTATTAAAATTAACAAGACAAAAATATAAATATAGGATTTTACCCGGTATTTTAAAATTAAACGAATAGGCTACGACAGATTGGAATGAATATTTAGTTTTAAAATATTTTCCATTTTGATTGTTTTGATGTGTATTGCCAGTACTGAAAATTTGTACTATACGTAATATCATCTATAGATGTTCAGTACTGATATATATTAAAATATCTTTATCAATTTATTGTACATTCATGAGAATGTATGCAGAGCTTACAGAAATTGAGATCGTTGCTTTAATTAATTCTTACTGACACATGTTTGTGATTTATGACTGATTGAAATATATTAATTTAAGAGATCATAATATGAGTAAAAAAAATGATAAAAAATGAAGAAATATAAAATGAGAAAAAATCTATCAGTAAAAAGTGTAAAAAAGCCCATCAGAACCTACATCAGCTGTTCAGATGCACAGAAAATTCTTTATTTTCGTGTGAATGTAACAAAACGAATAAAATATACATTTCGATCCTTCAATTCGGATATCCTTATCAATATAAAATATAAATCATATATATAGAGACGAATACTAACTATAATTACGTACGTTATTATTTATTATTAATTATTATTACTTTACGTTACTTCTTACTTATTACTTACTT
>NW_012130096.1:844717-849997 GCF_000143395.1 Atta cephalotes
AAATCGAAATTACATAGATGACGCAAATTCCAATGTAATTTCGATTTATATTTTATATTAATATATTTCTTTCGGCTCTAATTGATCTTTAGGATACTTTGCTAAAATATTATGCGTTAATTGTCGGACACTCTGTATACAATTCATAGCGAAAGTGAAGGTCTATATAAACTTATGTAGTGTTATAGTTTAGCGGAGTGATGTAGTGTTATGATCTGTCACGGTTTAACATTATGATCTGTCACGCAAAATAGTCTTAAGATGATGATTTATTATTATTGGCGGAAGTATTAATACAAGCTGTACAAGTATTAATACTGCTAATTATTGTTGGATATGAATGGAAATGAATGCCTAATGCAAATACTTTATCGCTTAAACTTTATTAATATACGGAGAGAATTTCTTCTTAGAATTTATCCTGAAATTATGGTAGTCCTGGAACAACATTGTATTTCGAAGAATTTTATGTAAATTTCTCTCATTTATTAAAACTATAATAAAACATAAACAAATACATGATAAGTTTGATTAATTTTACTGAAGTACATGGTAAAAATCTTTAAAATATTGTATTGTACCACAACTATCATATTTTCAGGATAAATTTAAAAAAATTCTCTTTATGTAGAAAAATATAAAGCCTATAAACATATCACTATTATATATATTTTTAGTATTTAAAAGTATTTAAAAATTACATAGATATTTTATGATCGACCTTGCACTTGCACGAATATTGACATTTTGTAGCAACTTTGCCGTGAAAATGTTTGTGCGAAGGAATCATCGACCGTCACGGTGCGAGCTCGAACTATGATTATATTTTCTCTTTTTAGACCGGTATTGAATAACGTTTTTGTTCGCTGCTTCCGCGTGCGCTATTACGGCGTGTAACTGGATTAACGAGCTGTAGCGAGTTTTAATTCGCTCTTTCATGAATGCAACGATTGTCACTCTCGGTTTCTCACGAAAATATGTCAAACGTGACATAATTGTGTGTAACACGTGTTCGAGTCGGGAACAATATAACAATTTTTTTTTCGTTTTTGTGAAAATTATTTCTGATAGTACAAAGAAAATTTATTTGATATTTAATTCGAACTATCATTTATATTTAATTTTGCAAATAGTGATTGATGAATAAATCGAGACAGCTTTAATAATTCTTCTTTTTGAATTAATTGACGTGAGTTGCATCTCTCATACGATTCTGCGAATGAAGCGAAGTATAGAAATTATATTAAATTTTATTTAACGTATAATCTTGGCAATTTAACAAATTAATAGTCAAATTTAATATAAGCTGTTTGAGCCAATTCATGTCATTCGTTAATAATAATAACGTTAATAACAAAATATTTTCAAACGTTTAGACCTTTAATATGGTCATGCATCTTCAATAAATTGGTAATTTAAATCGGTGAATTATTGATACAAAAATGAAGTTATTTATGATTGAGAATTTTTCATAATAAAATTGCGCAACTGTTTCACTCGTCCACGAGGACTCGTATCTTCGATTAACCGGGTCATGCGAATGCGGAAGTATATAGAAACGACTGCATACACTCGGTCGATGGTACGGTGTAAGGTACGGCGTGAGGTAAATTATACCACAATAGACGTCACGGAGATGTCGGAAAAAAGGGAACGAACGGCGGTTACAAAAGTACTTTATTCGTTAGGCGACTTTACGTGTACGAGACGCCTACGTGATGCGCATTGTTATTGTCATATCGACCTCTCCATCTCGAATAAATATCTCCATAGCATCCTTCTTGTTAGGATGCTATGGAGATATTTAGATAGATATTTAGAATAGATATTTAGATATTTAGAATAGTCTAAAAGCTGTTATCTTAGAAAGAAAAATGTGGGTGCTTCTAAACAATTGAAAACCGCCTTTTGCGCGTGTGTGTGTGTGTGTGTGTGTGTGTGTGTGGTGTGTGTGTGTGTGTGTGTGTGTGTGTGTGTGTGTGTGTGTGTGTGTGTGTGTGTGTATTGATACAATTAAATTTTTTTATTGGCATTTTGCAACTGTAAGATCTTTCTAAGAAAAATATACCGTTGACAATCTGTAGAATATTAAATTTAAAATAAAATGTAGAAAAAAATATTAATTACAGTATTAATTACAAATCTAACAAAGAAGTAATGTAAGTAAAGAATGTATTTATTGATACATAAAAAATTACATTAATCTAGATAGTATTCTGAATTTAACACATCTTAATCTAATTCATATCTTTAAAAATATCTTCGTACATTAATTTTTTTGCTTATAAGAATTGAGAATTATTAGAGAGAATTAATTTAATTTATTATACTATATAATTTTAATTTTAATAAATTTTATTAGATTTTTATAATTTTAACATAACACTTTTTCTTATTGATGATATTAATCAGAATGACAATATCA
Source organism: Atta cephalotes (assembly GCF_000143395.1). Lineage (NCBI taxonomy): Eukaryota > Metazoa > Arthropoda > Insecta > Hymenoptera > Formicidae > Atta > Atta cephalotes. Next base: position 847,143 of record NW_012130096.1, read on the forward strand.
GTATAATATTTTGTATATTTAATGAATATTTATCATATTTTTTATTCGTTTTGTTTCCTATAACATATATCTTAATTGTTATTTTTGAATGATAAAAAAAAGAATGAAAATTTAAAAAAAAAGAGGTACTTCAAAATATATACATATTTTTTTCTCTACAATCAATTGTTACATTAAAATTGCATTTATATTATTACTTGCAAATGAATAATCACCAGTAATTACTGAGTTAATTTCAAGTTTATAAATAGCAATTTTGAGATAAAAAAAGTGTTAGTTATTCAAGTTTTCAAATTATTTCTCAATTGAAAATGGATTAGCGAGTTTGAGAATCAAAAGAAAACGGTCACAAGATCAGCTTTGTGAAATATACGATTCTGAAATAAAAGGAACTCGCGACAGTATTTAACGTCCTGTAGGTTGCACTGTAGTGGGTTTCGGATAGATCCATGGATTCGGTGCGTATGGTGGCCTTTGGGGTATCGGATAAATCGTAATAGCTCCGGACGGAATTGGGCTGGAAGTCGGTATCGCGTGCACGAACGCAGCGATGACTATTAAAGCTGCAGCAACAGTAATAATGATTTTTCTCAGCAAGATCTGGAAGTGAAAACGTACCATTTGAAAAAATATGCAAAAATATGTTATTTTTAATGATGATTCAAAAGTGCCTTGTACGTAATAATTCAATTTATATCACGATGTTTTTAAAATCGTTTAAATGATTCCCAATTAGAAAATATTGCTGCTGGAAACTTTCATATTGGAGCAATAATTATTATATTGCTTATATATTATTATCTTTACGATCTTTATAGAGATAATGATGAAGAATATTTTCTTTTATTTTTGCAATTTAAACCGTTTGATCATTTTGCAACATTGCAATTTAGTTATGATCTAACCAACCAGTTTTACTTGTTTTCTACTAGTTTGTAGATGATTAGGACAATTCCTAATATGGCATTTTTGCACTTGGTTTTGTTGCAAATGAGACAAAAATTTGTTTTCCGCCAGGCATCTTGATGGTGAACTTTTACTCTTAATGATCGTCTAAATTACTATTCACGCGGATAAAAAGTATATAGATAGAACATTACTTTCTCTATGACTATTTTTGAACTATGCAAATTGTAAGTTTGAGGAATAAATACACGTAATATAATGCAATATTTATACTGCATCTTCACTTTCAATTAGATTGTATTGCAAAAATAGTTGAATGAGGATTTATAAATTGTTGTAAAACATGATTATTTTATTATTAATTATAATTTGATAATTGTTCAAATAGAAATAACAGACTTATTTTCGTTGAAGTATCTCATACGCAATTTAATAATTTAATAATTTTAATAACAAAAAGAATTTTATAATTTAAAGGATTTTATATATATATACATATATATATACATATATATCTCGAATTAATATATAAATTGAAACGATGCAAAATAAAATATGCTTACTTCCTGCATGTTTTTTTGAAATGTTAGAGTAGCTGACCTATCGTTTCTCATTTAAATATATCGTTATAAAATAATCGGGAGATAGGTTTGTAATTTTTTGCTAGTAAACAAACTGACATATTGGGAAAAAAATAATTCCGTCGCGAATCGCATCACTCATAAATTGTACACGGAATATAATTGTACACGTAATACACGGAAAAAAAATTAATGGGTGATACAGCAAACCTATAAATTGTTAGGCGAATTCAACATCGATAGCTAAGAAGATTTGATGGTTTAACAAATTGTTAATGTTATTCAGTCAACTTTGCTATTTTAATAGAAAATTGACTGTCTATATGTTATGACTGAGATTTGCTGATAGATCTGCTGAATCAATGAAATTTTCAGTTGTTTTTTTTCTGTGTACGATCAACACGACTATAATTCTATTTATTACTGTTTTCAAATAAGCCATATTTTTACGCGAGAATTCGGAATAATCTAGAGGAGTTGTCTCCCCTAAAGTGAATAATTATCACAGCGGGTATTTTGTGAATTTAATGTGCGTCTGTTATCATCAATATAAATAAGTTTTAGTTTCGCGATAGGAATGCATGATGGCTGTTCGTTCGAATGCAGAAATCGTCCGCGACGTAACTTACATTAAAATAAGCCGCGCACCCGGAAAGAGAAAACCAAACGTTCTTATTTAATTTGCAAATAAGTTCAATAGACAAGTTGACAATTGAGTTAACAGCGTGAATAATGTATTATTCAACTTTATCATTTTTATTGCGATTGCTGCTACGATTTTCCATATTTACTTATAAAACCCGCAATTTTGTATTTATGGAGAATTGATAGAGCTCGATAGGAGTTATTATTTATGAAAGTTATGCTATAAGTGACATGATAAGTGATTATGAATCATTGATATTAATCATATTTTTAGTTTTTAACTAGATGTAGAACTCTTTCCTCATTTGTTATAATTATTGATTTATATTTATTATAATAATTAACTTCGTGTATTACGCAACTTTAATAAAATTGAATTTTCTATTCTATTTCTACATAGAAAAAATGATTTTGCTAAAATATCTACAAATTTAGATATAAATTTAAAAATAATTTTAAATCATCAAAAATAATTATATAAGACGCTCAAGCTAGTTACTTGAATGTCAAAATTTTTAACAGAATTGCTTAAAATTCCTATGTAATTGTTTTGATTGTGAAACAAATTTATTTTCAGATCTCTAGCTAAATTTTTAGATATTTAAAAAATTTTTTGTTCCATGAAAAAAAAAATTATATATATATATATATATATATATATATATAATAATAGTAATATATATTAATACTAGTAATAACTAACTAAAAGTAAAATAAACTTAT
>NW_012130096.1:850017-883789 GCF_000143395.1 Atta cephalotes
AATATATATATATATATATATATATATATATATAATAAATAGTAAATATATATTAATTAACTGTAATAAATACTAAAAGAAAATAAACTTATGTGCAACTGATTGTTGATGAGCGAACACTGATAGATATATTTTAGGTTTTTTTATCAATCACTTATTCATCAAAATTGAAAAAACAACGGAGAATTGTTTAACTAATGTGATGATAATTATCATGACGATAATCTTTTTTGTGCAGAAGCACGTCAAAACTTATTAAATATGCGAGATGAGAATTATAATGCTCCGATTTTTACTGAAGTATAATAGGATTTCTATACATATATATTACCTATATTTTTTACATTTTATTTTTTGACAAAATTTTACGCGAATATTTGTTTGTATTACCATAATATCGAAGATTCCAGATGTTCCTTGACGAACCATTGCTCGAAACGAATAATGCGAATCTTTAAAGTTGGCAGACTTTTTATACTGGTAGATTCTAAGAGGTGGCTATTTGGGTCAGAATATGTACGTGCAAATACGATATCGCCCGTATATTATGCGTCCAAGGAATTTCCATCCAAAAAATCGAACAGATGTTTCATTCATGATAGCTGGCAGTATTTAATCAGATTAATGTGCGTTATTGCATAAATCATAGAAGAGGAAGGCAGAGAACTAATCCATATCTCTGTGCGCAATGGTGCGAGCAATTGTTATATAACATAATTAGAAATTAAAGACTTTATTTAATTATTAGATTTGCATATTGCGTTTGCGAAAGTAATTATCAACAGATTTAAATTAATACCTGTGATTATATTGAAACTGCTATAATTACAGTTATAATTATTAAAGGATATAGATATAATATTATGCGCATATATATAACGAAGAAAAAACAGATCATAAAAATGTACAAATATGGAAAAATAGGAATTTATAAATAATATGAATAATATAGAAAACGTAGTATTTCTAATATGATAGTTATTATATTAATATAATATTTATTAAATTATAAATTAATACGCAGTGGATGATTTTCGTGAATGACTCAAAGGAAAAATAATCTTATCAACCTCATCATATTTGAACGAGCTGATGTCGATATTCATAATTGATGATTTTATCGTGTGAATAGATCTTTCAATACTGAATTTTTTATTCTTCTATGTAGAATAAAGAGGTATGAATTATTGATTACATGAAATGCTCCATAAAAAATGCTCTCATCAAAAATCGTTTATTATTTAACATTTTCAATTTCTTTTTTTTTTTTTAATGATGTTCGCAGAATTTAGGTCTCGAAAAATACAATTTGCGCCGAAAATTCTAAACGATGACAATTAGCCAATAGTCCTTGACATGCTTGCGCTCAATGAATACTAATGGGTATCGTAGATTTCTTAGAATAATTCTAAATATTATCCTAAACATTATCCTAAACATTATAAAAATCACAGTTCCAAAAACTAGTCTTATCGGTGTTGCACTATATCTCTTAATGAAATTGAGGATCATTTCTTACGAGAGAATTAATTTTGAGAAAGGCATAGAAATGTGATGTAAGATTTTAAATTAAAATTTCCTAATATTAACAATATTAAATATTTTAAATTAATAACGAGAAATATTATTTTCTAAATTAATTAGAAATAAATTTTAATTTGGAAAAAATTAGATATAGGTTTAACAGAATATTTAGAAATGAATATGTAAAAACTTGGAATAAAAATAATTTTTATTAGATTATTATTTAAAAAAGATTTCGATTTTATATTAATTTTTTGCAACTTTAATAAATATATTAGAGAAATATTAGAAAAATAGAAATGTTTTTCACAAGAGTAATATAAAGTAAATGTACCGTATTCATAGTCATAGTTCAATCTGAGATTTGAACTAAGTTTGAATATGTTCTAAAGTTACTGCACAACACTGAAAATGCGACAATTTATGTTACGTGCACTATAGATTTTCAGTACAAGTAGTCAATTTTGGAACATAGCCTCAATGTTTTATTTGAAAAATGCTTTTCGAACTATGATTTAATAAGTCTGATTCAAACTTTGATTCAAATCAATACAAAATGATTTAATATAAAAATATAATCTAGTCTTACGAAATATATAACAATCTAAAATATGTAATACTAGTCTTGAGATATAGATATTATATTACAAATGCATTTATTTACAATTTAACATCTCACAGTCTGGTTCCAAATTCATAATAATTTTTCAATGATTTTTCAATGAAATCTCTGTGAATTTAAAATTATTTTTAATATAACATCATTCTATTAGAATTATTTTGTATCAGAAATATATAACAATAATATATAACATCTTAACAATGATATAGACATTTCTTTGTACGCATTTTATTATAATGTATAAAACATTTTCTAATTCATAGTTTATATTTTCTGCTCTTAACCATCAAATACTTCTAAAATCTAATTACAAATGAATATGGTAATTAAATTAATCTACGTTAAAAATTATTTTATCGCAAGATGAGCCATTATTAATTTTATGTTATCTCCCTCAAATAACAATAATTGATACTTGAAAATATATAAGTTTGAGCTTATTGCGAATGGAATTTCATGAATTTCTAAATTGTGACATTACATTTGTAAATTATCTATTTACAAATTTTATTTTTATAAAATGACGAAGTATGATCTTCAATGCATTATGCATGTAAGGCAGATACAATCTCTCTAAGATTCGTTTGTTACATTACTCGACGAGCTAGCTTCAATAGTATTTGAAAGAGATGGAGCCACAACCTCATCATCATTGTAATCCTGTTGCTCGGTTGCATGCTTAGACCAGGATGAAAACTGAACCAATCTATAAAAAAAATAATAACTCTTTAAAATTGGATTATTCGAACGTAATTAAAAAAAGTGACACAGTTCTTTAATATATTTTGTACTCGACAGAAAAAATGACATATGAAAAAATGTCCACAAAAATCATAATTTACTTACAGAATTATTAAAAGCACGGCAATCTGTGTAGCGAATGTCAACCAATAAAAAGAGTTCGGTGCTGTCTTTATTGTAGCGTTGTAAAGTTGGGAATATAAAATGCCACTAAATAGTGGAACTGCATTATCACATACGGAAAGCATTGCGAATATTTTCCCTGAAAAATCAGAATAATTCAATTATCCTTCTTTTTTCTTTCTAAAATCTTTAAAGTGAAATCTAATTCTAAAGAGTAAAATCTCACTCTTAAAAATTGACAATTGAGCAACTCTTTTTCAACACTAGTTCAATTATCAGTCTTTAAAATTAAATTCCATTCCAAAGATTTTAGAAAGTTGTTACTAATGAAAAAGAAAAATCATTAGTGTAGCACGAAGTTGAAATTGGTATTAAATGAGATCCAATTTGACATGGAAATAATATCCCTTACTCATGAAAATTCAGATTCTAATATAAAATACATATTTTTTATGTTTATAATATCAAAAGTATTGATCTAATGGAATTAAATTAGTTTTAATCTACGCGTAGAGTAAGTGCAATAATTAATACTGTCCAATATTATTTTTCAACACGGATATGTAGTTATTTTCGTTATATTTTTGTTTGCTGAATATAAATCCGTTAGTCAAATTGTCGTGTCACAATTGTAGGAAAAATGACATTAGAAAATAAAAAAACGATAGTTTCGACATTAGCCTCGATAACAAATTTTTTTAAATTTCATTAATGCCATGCAAAAGTATTAACTTAGCTGTAAAGGTGCCTCTACATAATTCGCAAATTGCAAGACGTAGTTCACAAATGCTGAAGACGATCACCGTACACAAAATGAAAAACAATCGCACACAATGAAAAAAACAAATGCAAATTCTGCATCTGCATTTGCGAACTACGTTTTGCGATTTGCGAATTGTAATATGTAGATTTTGTTTTTTGTTTGATGATTTTGTTTTCAAGATATAGCAATTTTAAAATAGTTCTTTTTCTATGATGTAATAAATAGAAAAGTATTTTATTCCATTTTAATATTGCATTATGTGAAAAGTGAAAAGTAAAGTGCTCTAGTATAATATAATAGGATTATATTAATCAAAATGTAATGAAGTTGACAACATACAATATTGCAAGAAGATTATAATCTTGAATCGCACATAATGAAAATTGTAATCTTTTCTGCCATATTGTATTTTGTCAGTTTCATATTGTTTTTTTATTTAATCTCTGAGTATATTATATAATTATTGAAGTAGATACTTTTTACATAATGCAGTATTAAAATGGAACATAATGCTTTTTCCATATAATATATTGAAATATACATAATAATATACATAATAATATATATAATATTATTATATATAGAAAAAGAAGTATTTAAAAATTGCTTTTATTTTAAAAACAAAAAATTATACTGAAATAAAACAAAATGCATTTTAAAGCTAAAAGTTATGATACACTATCATAAAAGTTATGATAGTGTGCCATTAATAAAATTTTTTAAAAATTTTGCTGCTGAAATTACAACAACGACATGAAGATCTTCAAAATTATCATATTTCTTGCCTCTTTGAAGTCATTTTTCTAATAATTGTGACGTGATGACCAACGGACGTTTAATAAGTAACATGTCAGGAATGGCTATTCACATTTGCATTACGAAAAAGATCAATCTTGTCGGACGTCTTACTATCACACACCTCGTTCCTCTACAGGTACAAGTTTTGAGGTCATAGATCTGAGTACTGGAGCTACCACTGGTCCTAATGCAGCAACAGTAGCACCTGCAATATAATTATTATAAAATAACTTCTAATTACTTTATTATTTAAATATAAAAGAATGCGAATATAATATTCTTATTAAAAAGTTTGAATGATAATGACATCGTACTTATAATATTTATTGTCAGAAATAATTTGATTGATATAGATATAGTCGAGAAAGATCGTTTATACTTACCCACATAAAATAATTCCGGCCGGTTCGCTAAAACAAATACTATTCTTCCAGCTGCGTGCGCTATTGCTCCAATTATTACGATGAAAGTGTCCTTCATTCTTATTAATTTACTCATGACAGGCACTCCAATGAGCATTGCTGTGGGAATAAACTTCTTTTAAGTATTTCATATTTTATGTTTCTAATAGCATTCAAAGTATTTATGGAGAATAATTATATAATTAAAATATTTTTATGAAGATAAGGATTATTTATTTTTATAAACTACATGGTGGTATTAAGATCTGAATTTATTAATTTATTTTAAATGTTTATATTTATAAAAAAGTGCTAAAGTCAAAAAAATTTGAATATCTAAAAATTACTTAAGACAAATTTTTAAATCCAATTACGACATAATAATTTATCTTATTTTCTTACACAAAAAAGTTGAACCTTTTACAAGATTGACTTTAATTTCGCAATTGGGTCATAATTTTTCTATTATAATAGAAAAATGCTAAATAATTATCATTAGTAATCGAGATCATGAATTAGTTGAAAGTGAAAGTTTTTACGATTTCGAGAAGAAATTTCTCCTTTCACTTTGCTAAACTCATTGTGAATTTATATCGTCGAGATTTGCGAAATGTCAATGTGACTAATTTGGATCAATCTACGTTAAACTGACCTAATACGAAGAGAGTCGATTGGAACGTTTTAAAGTTGCTAAAATCCGTCACATTCCAGTTAAAGATTAGCGAGGTATACATCTGACTCTTGGCTTTTTCATCTCTTTGGAATGTATATAGACACATCGCCAGTAGAAGCAACCACAGGTGTAATTTACCATGATTGAGTCTCGACTTCAACAATGTTCGTATTGTCGTAGCGATATGTCGCCTGTCGAAGAAGTCTAGCAGCCAATTATTGCCTGAAAGCGGTTGCTGCCTTGGTGATGTTTGCCATTTGAGCCACACAAGCGAATATATAATCGCTATTAAAAGCAAACTCGCGTTTACAGCAAACATAATCGCGTAGGACATATTGACCAAATGTGTAAATACGTACGATCCAAGTGCAACTCCTGCAAATGAAAAGAAACATGATTAGTTATTTAAATGTTACAAAATTGCAAAGACTTTTATATAACCGCAGATATATTCGTAAAATTAAAGTAGCATAAATAATGTTATCAATGACAATCTTCTATTAATTTTAATGTTAAAATTGTTTATAGAAAAATATAAATTTTATAATAAATATTGAATATTTATTATACAATTTTTTAATAAAATTTATTACATAATTTGGTTTTATAATAATTAAATTTTACTTTACTTTAATTTAAATTTTAATAAATACTCAATATTTATTGTAAATATCTTTTTTTCTGTAAATGATTTTTGAATCGTTAATTATCGATAGTAACATTGATAACATTGTATTTATTTCAACGATTCAAAAGTTTAAAAGACGTCTTAAAAATTTAATTAATCTTTATTTAAATTAAAGTTCTTTAATGATAATTATTCACATAATTTATATCTTTGGATAAAATTGCTTGTCTCTACCTGTAGGCATAGTACTAAGATAAATGACATCCAAAATCGTGATTCTCATGGTTCTCTGTTGCACGGAGCTTATGTCCGATATATACGCGAAACTGCTGCCGAAGATCGCGACATCGCTGCCCAGAATGCTCATTGGCAGAGTTGCTGTGTACACCACCATATTCAGATTCCAAGTATCTATCAAGGAATTGATTACGATCATGAAGGAGTAAATAAATTTGCCCATTAGACCAAGGACGAGCGGCAATTTACGTCCACGCCGATCACTCCAGTTGCCATAGAACATCGCCAAGATAATAGGCACTACGTGTCCGGCAATGTCATTCCATTGATGGAATTCTGAGACAGTCATCTACAAGATCAATTTTTCACATATCTTTTCTTAATAAAACGTAATTGAAGAATGAAAATCAATTATTGTCTCAGCATCAAAACTGCTATCCTAAATTGCGATAAAAAGAAATATCACGTGGATGAAATATCATGTGTTCGTAAAACTGCCTAAATTCTTTTATTTAATCTTCTGTTTAATATATAAGTTTTCGTGAAATAAAATAAGTTCGGAGATGTTTGAATATATTGTCTTACGTATTCTCATTGCGTGGGTATATCCTGCTAATATTTAATTTGGCAATTACGTTTGTTTTGATAACATCCCAATTATATTTTCACTGATTATCTATACGTCAATAATTTCTTACATTGTAGTTGCAAATGAGATTCGTACAAGAATTATAAAGTACTATTATCAGCTGAAGATTTGCATTTGATAAGCAAGCACTTATTCCAATAATCTCAAGCTATTAAATGCTTCAATAATTTAATATAATGCGCGTGTTTTTCTTTTTTTTTATTTTAAATATGGTATACATAATATTTTACCTGTACTTTGGTCTTTATTTCTTTATTATCATCATCACTTAGGTGTCTACAAATTTCTTCAGAGCAACCATGATCCACTCGACACGCTTTATATCTAAACAAGTCTTGCTCTATGACCGATGTGAACATAAATGCCATCATGTAGAGCCACATAGTCGGCTCTACTGATACATGTTTTATCCATCCGAAATATTTTGTATACATCCTGTTCGTATGGGAAGGTTCTATCCGTGGTGTCGCCTAGAAATTGCAAAATAAATATTGAAACATATGATTCGAGAATAATTTTGTTTATTAGCAATGTATGTTAAAATTATAAAACTTTTTAGGGTATAGATAAATAGCAGAAACCACTTCATTTAACCCATTAATGCCCAATTTATTTTTTTTTTAATTTTTTGGGGAAAATGTTATTTCTTTGCTGACAGAAATAATTTAAAACAATATATATCATCTCTGAGAAATAGATTACAACTGAAAGAGAAGTCTGTTTGCACTAATAAGAGATAAGAAACAAATCGCTTATTCAACATTCAACATGCTAAAACGTGATTGTTCTCAAATGAAGATAGTAAGCACTAATAGTTAATAATTAAACTAGCGAATAAATTTAAAAATATGATGAATTGACACTTTTTCAAATTTACTAACAAAAACAAGAGAGTTATAAAATTGTAATTATAATTACAATTGCATGGCTAATTTTAATTAATTTTTTTAATCATTTATATATTCTTCTCTATTACACACAATCTCATTTTCTATTACACACATTGAAATGCATTCAATATTTCATGTAGTGCAACCTATACAAAAGCCTATACAAAATATCGATCTTGTAATGTAGTCACAGTTTCAGTATCTCTTGTATTATCTAATTTTGAACTGATCTTTCGAACTGTTTCCAATGTCATATCTAAAAAGGAAATAGCGCTCTTAATTTTAAATTCATGACACAGAAATAAATATAACATTCGAGATATTCATTAACGTTAACTGTTATTGGTAAATCCTTAGATATTTTTGCACAATTCTTTATACTTTTAGGCCTTGTGATTTTCTTTACAATTATTTTATTCTTTCTTTAAATTATAAAAGGAAACAAAATTACAATGTATATGTATATTGATAACACTAATAATGTAAAAATATGTTTTCAAAAATTCTGAATATATATATTATAAAACAATTATAAAATACTAAAATTTTTATAAGAGACTCGATAGATTTTATATAACACTAGAATATTTAAAAATTAATTATACCGTGTAAATGTGGCGACTTGAAAAATGCTTTTTACTAATAATTTTAAAAAACATTAATATAATCTCGTAAATAACTATGTCTCTGACAAAAACATCATAAGAATATTTAAGAGCTAAAAATTTAAGTCTCCAACTTGCCGCACAATTGATTATATTGCATTATAAGAAAAAATTATAAACAATTTAATATAATTTTTATATTTTAATAAATTTAATAATTAATAATTTAATGAGTTTAAATTTTTAGAGAGAAATATGTAAATATTTTAATTATTAAGATTAATATATTTGAAATTTACATATAACAGAATGCGTTTATATTAAATATAATAAATTATACATAAATATAAAGAAATATTTTTACTAAAATGAAGATAGAAAAGAATTAAGTTTTTGTTTTTACCGTAGAAATGTTTTTAGAAGAAGGCAGAATTTTTAATCAATCAATATTTTTATAATTTTAATGTCATATAATAATACTTACCTCATTAGTTTTGATATCACTGTTAGTCGCTATCGGTTTCTCCATTCTTTTTTTTTCTTTTTTAATTAAAAAACTTCAATGCAAATGAATGAATTTCTTTATACGTCTGAATTCTCTTACGTATTCATTGTTCTTGGATAGTCCGCTATTTTACTGCAAATACGCACAGATTTCGCAATTCACTGAGCTAGTTATTAATTTATGCTGATAGCCTTATTTATGTTAGCACACTAGAAGAAAAAACACAGAGAAAAAAGAGTTGCTGTTTCCAAAAAAAATATTAGTTGATTCAATTAAATGTAGCGGTTACGGACTATCAAGCAAATATTTGTTAATCTAAATATATAAATATTTGAACTAAATAATCATTACGAACTAAACTCATTTAGTTAAGTTAATTTTTTTCTCAGTGCATTAAATCTAGTTATCTATCTATTATCAGTTACAAAATTCAAGAACGTCAAAAAACATCTGAAAATTGTATATCTTTTTACGATTGTTTGGATAATAATTTTACAATGCATACATTCTTACGTTCACATACATTTCTTACGTTCTATTTTGCGATAGTAAAAAATTGCTAATTAAACTAAATATAGATTTCTAGATTTTATTAGAAGCATTACAAATTCGCTTAAGATCAAAAAGTAATTTTTGTTAATACAAATATTCGGGACAATACATGATCAGCTGGGAAATGATAAGTTCTGAAATTAAAACCAGAAACATATTGTAGAAAATTAACATAAGATAATAAAACGTAATCAGTAAGCGAATCAGCTAATTACAGTAGGAAATATATGACATGAAGGAATAATTTTACATTCTCTTCTATGATTGACAAATTTGTGTCATAGGCTTAAGGGTCAGCGCGCACTTTTCGTAATAGTAATCATAAAACGTACCATAAGAATTGGCCAATCAGAGAAAATTAGTTGAAAATTTTTGACAATTCTTGACTGATTGGCTAATTCTTACGGTATGTCTTACGGTTACTGTTACGGAAAATGTGTGTGATAACTCTTTTTTCAAGTTTTTTTACGTTGTTATTTTAAAACTTGTTACTATTACGAGTTTTAATTATTTCTCATTTTCATTTCTGTATTCGAACGAATTAATTTGCGTATGTGTGTACACATGTTATACAAGATAATCATATCAAGTGGATATAATGAGTAGGCAAAATGTAGTAAGATATTGTCGTCACACTTACGATAATAGATGATGCAATTTGGATGTTAAAAATTTGATGTCTTGCATTACAGAATTGTTACTGAGAGGTATTGCAAAGAATTGAGATTTGATCGCTCCGGTTTATTCAATAATATAAATTATTTATCAAAATTATTTATCACGTATCATTGTCTGAAAATGATAAATTGAACACTTCGATCACTGTTGCAAATTCACACTTAATCCGAAGTTACATTTTTAATTTCTTTATTATCAATTTAATAATAATATAGATATAATATAGATATAAAAGTAGAAGGTAATTATTAATTGCATTTAAAACATTTTTTAAAATTATTTTAAGCGATCAAAAATCATAGAATATCAATAACAAGCCACGTATTTATTTCTTATTTAAACACGTTTAAATGTAAATTGGAATTTGAATGTGTTTAAGAAAATTAGTAGTTAGTTTATTATTAAATATGCAGTTCTTATTGTTTCACATAATAAATAAAACATTTAAGAAATAATAAATAACGCGAAAATGTTAACATGAAGATATTAACATTATTGCCTTTCTTGAGTTATGTAAAAAAAATTTATGTCTGCATATTTAGTTAATCTAACATGAATTATTTAAATAAAATAAATCAATGTTTTTCGATTAATTAGAACATTAGCACCGGAATTATAATTTTGTTTCAAATATAAATTGTATTTTTACATCAGATCCAAATTATTTTGTACAAAGAGTTAAATTTTTTTAGATGAAACGAAATATGTTATTGATCCGAAGTAGCTGCACTACTATTATTTTTTTTCACTGAAATTCCGATAAATTTGCTGTTTTCTTTCGCGGAAGGTCATTCATTGGTAAACTAGATCATTTATTGATAAATCAGTGATATTTGAGATTGCGATTATTGTTCAAATAGCGTCTTATCCGCTCACGTGGACCGCTCCAACAATGTAATGTCTTGCCACGTGAGTAACATATGTACATACACGCCACCGTAGAACTGAAGTCAGTTATCATGTCGTCCGTTTGTTTAGAGCATCCAATTCACGTCCTCCATTCACTGACTCGAGTCGGAGCATCTTATCGATGATTTTACGTAATCGGACTCTCGGACGAACAACGTGCAGCGCGAACATTGCGTCGTGATATTACGTATCACGACATATGTCTTGCGTATCTTTTTGTATCAACTGATGTCCAAAAATGCATTCTTGAGCGAGCACATAATGGTATTTGTTTCAAGTATTTACCACGATAGTTTATCGCCGACTGCAGTAATCTTTGTCAGGTTATCCTCTCGACAAAAACGTATTCGGCGACATCTTGTGGAATAGAAAATGCGAGGAAATTGATTAAAAAAAAACTTTCTGGCGATCGATCGTAGACGGTTTCAAGAATGATTTCTATCTTTGGTGACTTTATTCAACGATTTTATTTATTATTTCAACTTGGAATAGATATTTCTCTCTTGAAACGTTAGTTTGTAGTAGAATGTGCGTGCGGTTGGTAACGTGAGATATTGATCGTTTTAGTGACCTTAGTTTCTGTGGGAGATTTGAAAGAGTCGAGCATACCGTTAATAAAACGTCGCTATTATTGAGCGTACGTTATATACTTTTTAAATACTTTTACAAAATTTTGTGAAATTTGATGTATTTTTTTTCTAATTCTTCTGATAAATATTTTAATAATATTTTAATAATAAGTTAATCAGGTTTTTAAAAAGTTAAATATAAAGAATGATTATAAATCATGTTTTAAAACTTCTAGACGTGTATTTTATTTATTTATTTTATTAAATAGCTAATGATTTTACAAGTGAACATAAAACAATTTTTTTTCTTTAATAAAATCTCAACATATTTTAATAAATTATTTTAATAAAGTAATACTAACTTGTTTTATTAAAGAATTGAAAGTCTACGTTTATCAACATTAGGAAAGTTATATATTGCTAGGCTATTCGACAATTCCTATATTAAATTGCTGTTCTTAAAAGAATGAAACCGTGAGAATACAGGTCAGGTCAGAAAACCTCTTTTCTTGCTGAGTAGGTTAACTGGAAGTACTAAACTAGTTTGAGATATATTTCAAAGACATCATCAATACTTAGAAACGTGTTCTCTCAATCCAATTTTTACGAGAACAAAACAAAATTTATTTGATTGGATTTTTTATTTTATTAAAGGAAATTTTCTTAATTAAATCAAAGATAAAATATGTGATATAAAAGTATATTAAATAAATATAAAATTATATAAATCTTAATCACAAATTAATCAACTATTTGTATTTATAAGCACATAAAGATAATAGAAGATTATATCTGAGATATAAGATTAATCATGAATTATATTTTTCAAATGTTTTATTATTTTGAAGAAATAATTTTATCGTAGAAAGTCACAATGGAAGAAGGAAAAATAATAGAAACACTTTAATTTTGTTAAAAATTTATTTTGTATCGTCAGTGTTAATTACGGCGCGCAATTATGGCTATAATATATTGATGTGTTTTGTCACAATAAACTTTAGGCCATCAAAGTTACATAAACATTTTTTTCGTAGTGATAATAAATAATACATTTTTCGTCCTATTTCATGTACTTTCGATTTCAGGTATTTCAACTAGTAACCATCAACTCGTATCGTTACATATTGACTTTATGACGCAACATTTTATCGACATTTTATCGACATCGTAGAAGTTTCCATATTTTCCCATTGTAGGCAAATTGTAGGGAAATCTGAAAGGGAAACACTTTTTTCTGTCGAAAAAAAAGCAATCGACTCTTATTTCAATATCAATCAATACATGCCGATTCTTATGAAATACTTCCTAATACCGTTTACAACATCTCTTAACACATTATCAACGAGATATTTTTCCATTTGACGCATGCTATATCTGAATTAATCTAGCCTTCGCTTGTTTAACATTCGAGTTATTAAAAAAATTTGAAAAATTACTTCTCTGTCATCGAACATAGATAAGTTTTAAGGAATTTTTAAGGATTCGGTTTTCCGAAAAATAATCTGCAAAAATAAAGATGTACTACCATAAATCTTGTTGACAGCTAATGGCTACCGCCATTATTTGGACGATTAACTTTTGTGACGCTAATTGGGTTTCTAGGCTGTAAAACATGTAGTTGTCTTATAATGTCAGACTTATAATGTAAGAACTTACATCACTTACGATTACTCCAATACGGTGCAATGCACAGTAATTTCGAGTAAAAGTTAACGTGAATAATTTGTGCTCCAGTTTTACGTCGATAGTTTTGCGCGTGAAATTTATTTTATTTTGATTTAATATAAAGATGTATTTATTGATCAATATATAACGATCAAATATAATTTATGATAAATATTTAAGAAAGTTAATATTTGAATATTTCGTATTATTTCAATTTTGTTTTCAAAGCATAAATATCTGTTTATTTAAAGAAATTCCATATTAATGGAATAATTCTTTAAGTTTATTATACATTTATTTTACTTCTCCAAAATAATTATTCAACTTCTTCAAAATAATTTATCAAATAAATTTTTGGATAAGAGAAAAATGTTTATTGATGGAAAAGGAAAATTGTCGATTTTGAGCATAAATGACCCGGTGCTCATTAATTAATATGATTCACTCGAGACCTCTTTAGTTCAACAATTGACTAGCTTTGTCGTTCAACATTTATAATATTAACTGGACCTGCCAGCGCTAAATTGAAATTCTCGCGAAAGCATAGATACAACTTATACTTTATATCTGCTTATAGAATTATCGTATTAATCGACGGTCATTTTCCAGTCGAGCGTTATATTTACCGCAGCACATGTAATAATTGGACTGCAAAAACTAGCGTTTAATTCAATTCAATATGATTCGATACATTATTTGTCACACATGACATATTCAATTAGTTAAATGATGTGCTCGTTAAAGACGACATTTAATCACTCGATCAAAATTGATTGGACTTGTCAAAATATCTTTTATCGTGCTCTATTATGTTCTCTATAACAAATATACTTCTTTTTTTTATCGTTCGGGAAGGATTACCTAGCGCAAAGAAAGTCGATATGTATATTCTGATCGAGTAAATCGAGAGCTCGTGCTGCGCCAGTAGCTGCACATCGACGTAATTAACATCTATGTATACACTTTGGCCAAGTTTGTACATATGCACACAAGCGCCCCATATACATACATACATACATATTTACATGTCTACGAATATATCTAATCTATAAGACATTGAATACTGCAGAACGTCGATGTTTTCATTAAATGTCGTAACACTCGGACGATCGATCGTTTCTACACAAATATGTACTCTAAAGTCGAAGATAGCGTAATAATTTGATAGTTTCGATATCACTTCAGGGAATCTGGTTTTTGCATGAGATAAACACAATACGAAACAATAGACACAATAAGAAAGAATTCATATTATTGCATTCCCATTGCGAATAAATTCCGAAATCATTTTCTGGATATCTAAAGCATTGAAATGTTGATTCAGTAAAATTCCATTCATTCTGTTGAGATTTCATGAAGTATTTATCTTATTTTCATTTCTCTTGATGTTTGCAGTTGCATGAGTTGCTTTGTCGCGTTTGTTATTCGAATTCGCATTGGTTTCTCTTTGCTCTTTTTAGGGGAAGAAAAAAAATAGCTTCCTGCAGTCAGTTTTCCTTTTTGATCAATTACATTGAGACTTTTATTTCTGTATTTTGAATATCAAATTTTTTATTTTACATTGCACCGTGATATTTTTACATAAAACTAGGTTTTTAACTAATTAAATTTACCAGTAAAATAATTAGGCGACGATTTTAAGTGCAGTTCTTTTTACAAAGCAATAATTGAATTAAATAGAATATCTTATTTGAAAGTCCTTTTAAAAGTTACTAGAGTTGCTAGGATCGATGAGAAAAAAAATATTACTCGTCGGTTAGTCGACGCCACGGTAACATGATGCAATTTCATTAACTTTTTGTCGGAAAGTTGGCTAGTGTAGAAAATCGTTCGTCCGATGTTTACAGTTCTCTCCTACATCCGCCCAGAGTTTACTTTTGTAATTATATGAATTTACTTTGACGCTAGAGGTCTTTCAAAATTTTGAAATCAAAATAGAATTTTAGCTCTGCGGATGGGCAAAGAACAGGCATCATTAAGCTCATATCAAGAGAAAAAGATCTCTATAGTGTGCTGTTTAAAATATGCATAATTTCATAAATTATTATAATGAACATTATTATAGTAGAGATTGTAGAATATCGAGCCTTATAATTACAAAGATCAGACGAGAGTATAAAATAAAACAACGATTTTCTCATGTTCTTAGAGGCGGCTACAATTCAATCGTTGAGTCTAGATTACATTTATTAACTCGCCGTGGTCCCCTTCTTGTTAAAACAAACTATCCATACATACGAAGTTCGTCCACGGTTTCGTTGTATGTCAAGCTTAACCTTCTTCGATTCGCTTCTCTGATTACATACATGGGAGTCTTCTCTCTTCGTATTGACTAGAATAATGTAGAAACGTCCACTTCGTTGGACACATTACGAAAAAAATTAGCATCGTAATTAATTCGGAAATTATTAAAAATAATCAAGCTGATATCTATATAAATCACATATTGTAAATAAAAATTTTGGATCAATAATAAATATTGAATCAAACGAAATTGTTTTTTTTTTTACGAATGGTAGATATTTTATGAAATTTCATAAATTATTTGTCATGAGATTTTTCATTGTTGTAGTGACTTGATATATTATTGACCCGAATTTTTTTAAACTAATATTTCATATTTTTGATGCTAAATGTATCTATTTCTTCGAGGATGTTGGCGTTTTTATTGTCACGGGAATAAATATTTGTCCTGTTAAAGCACGTCATTAAGTGACAGAAGATCTTCATTTAAAATGATAAAATGATAGATAAAATGATTTTAAATACTGTATGGCTGTAATGTAAGAACTTTTTTCTAATTTTGTTGTTTAAATTCTAAAAAAACATGAGAAAATTGACATGAGAAAAAATGGACATGAGAAAATTGACACAACGTGAAATAATTTGGAAATACGATTGAATGAGGAACTTTAGCTACCTTGATTTATGAAATAATTGTGCGCATACATTTAAGCTTACACATGAAAATTGACACTTGTTACTACATAATGTACTTCACTTAATTAATAAGCATACATCCTCGAAATGCTCATCCTCGAAAGAAATTTCCTATCATTGACACGTTTTTGGCCGACATCTGTTCGGGCATTGATTATCATAAACGTAATCATGGCAGAATCCATTAATTAACTTTAGATTAACATTCGACAGAATTAAAAATTTTTAACATACAATCACATACATTGTAGGCATTGCTGAAGAATAATTTAAGTACAAGTGTACAAGAGGATGAATTTTCGCTCTTTGTGTTTCGTTAATATCCGGCATTTCGGTGCACATTTAACTCGAATTTGGCTGATGATTGCAGTTGCTAAACTTTTGTAATTACAGCAGATTTGCATAAGACGACTTAAATACGGGTATATTTAATAAGAATATCTTATACAGCTGATTATACATTTATAAATTATAAAAAGTAATTGCGCTTTCAAAAATGCTATTTTTTTGTTACGTTAATCAGATACATTGCTAATAAATGTTCTTTATGTTTTTTCGAATGTTTGAAATAAATATCATGCCTAGCATTTTCTAATCATATATTTGCCGTGAATTAAATTTACAGAAAGTATCTTAATTTTATTTGGAACTGTATTCGGTAATTTGTTTGTAAGAGCGTTTATTTTTTCAGAGCTTCATTAATTTAAAAGTCGATATGTGATCAACATAATTGACATAAAATCCGCAACGAAATGCCGGGATTATTCCCTGTCGATTATTCTCGTTTGTCTTGAGACTTAAAACTAATGGCGCAATTATCCCGTTCATCAGCAGTCATTTATGGACGGCACTCGACGATTCTAATATGCGCACACGTGTCCTGGATATTATATTGCCGTTTTGGACTTGAGTACATGAAAGAATCTTAAATAGCGCGAGAAATAATAATACTTTTTATCGCCGATATGACGTGTCGTCCATCAAGAATTCTTGCTCGAGCATTCCCACCTATCAATATTAACGAGTCAATATTAACGATTCATTAACGAGAGCAAGTAAAATAATCTAGCAATTATTTCGGAAGATTTATACGAAATAGGATAATTTAATTTCATATGCGAATATGTTTGCAAGAAGTTTCTCACATACAAGGTTCCCTACTTTCTGTGGAAATTTTTTAACTTTCTCAAATATTTGTTTGCAACCCGAAATTAATGTTGAGTTTGTAGAAAATTTCAATTTTCTATGGTACACTGTTCATTAATTGAATCTTTGATCATGTTTGAGAAAAGATCAAATTGCGAATTATTTGAAGAATTAATTCAGTTACTTTGTGCATCCATCGTGACTGAGCGATATAATTTAAATTCTATTATCATTTTGCAAATTGTAAAAGTGCAGAAATATTATACGGTAGCATTACATACATTTTTCATAGTAAAGTATTTTAGTGTAATAAATAATGCTTTGTTGTTTGTATTGACATTTAAAAAATTTTATAGCTTTGATTAGTATATTGATTTATTAAAATACAATGTTTATTTAACCCACGATTTAATCTATTCTTCATCCTTTTTTAATTCTTTCTTAGAACTAAAAAAAGCTGAAGAGTTTAGTTAAACTAAGATTAAAACTGTTAGAAACTTTAACTGTTAGAAACAGGCATTAAGTCGTTTATACAATATCAATTGTTTTATTAATTTAATTAATTTACCTCTGCATACGTTATTATGCAGACAAAATTTTTGCTTGCATATGAAATATTTCGCAAAGTGAAAATTTTTCTCGATAACGAGATCTGTTCTCGTGCAATAAATATCCGTTGTGCAACTGATTGTGCACATGTCTTCACCAGTAAGCGTGTATCTCATGCGACGATATAGTTGAAAGTGTTATATAACAATCCCCTATCTATAGGAGCATTTCAATTCCGTGGCAAATTGTCGTAGTTGGATGTAGTTGCGACTTTATATTAACAAGATATAGCGCTCACGGTCACGGTGATAAAATTTTTAATGGTTGTATATATTATATAAAATAATAAATAGAAATATATAAAGCATCTAAAAAAAAAAATAGATAATAGTAAATTACTTCTTTGTAAGAATTTTTCTAATACAATATTTATCGAAAGAAATATTGACATAAAAAATAGATAACATTGCAAGTTAATAAACAAACACTCTATGTATGAATTTTAAAGAAACCGAAACTGATGAAACTTCAGAAAAAATTAATAAATTAATGTTCTGTTCAATAAATTAAAAGTTATAAAACAGTATTAATTTAAATTAAATGTTTAAAATTGCAACTTTTCAAAAACATGAAATTTTACGTACTTAATACTGCATATCACATGGATAATACAAAAAATAAATAGATTTGAGGACATTTTAAAACTACTGATTAACATATATATATATTTGAAAAAAGTTGAAAGTGGTTAAAATTGCGAAGCTCACGGTGAAGTAAAATATTTGCATGTTCTGGCAGTAATTTGCGAACTATTTCGGATAGATATTCGCGATGTATTACTATTAAGGTTGTTACTTCGCCTAAGATAATAACCCCTTTTACTTACCTTCTCTCTTCACGAATTCAAATTTATCGCGAGATTATGCGGCCGATTGTGATGCCATAACGTAAATTGCATCAAACATGCATCGTACGTATTCAGCAAATTGATCAGAATACAAATGCATTTCCGAAGTCTAATTATGAGACAATAGCTTTTTTCTTTCGAATTTTAGCGATGCTTTTCGTACTCTTATTATTTATATTTCTAAATAATTTAGTGTTGAATTTAATTAAGATATTTGAAAACTCAGAAGAAAATTAGAATTATAATATTTATATCAGAGTTTTGTTTATCTGGTTTCTACTTTATAAATTTCTTGATAAATTTCACTTTTAAAAGAGAAGTAGACTTTAGAAAAACACTAATATATTAAATGTTTAATTAATAAACAATAATCAATACCAATCAGACAGCCCCGCTGCTATTATTGATGACTGTCTTCTCCGTGGCATCAGTGTTGTTATTGGAATTCGTCTTGGTAATGTCCATCTGATTAGATTTCGTGTTGTCTCTCGGTCCGTCCAGGAAGTAAGTTATCATACTGCCCTTTCCTTTGACTTGAATCGTTCCGCGGCACGTGAGCGGATATCCTTTAGTAATCAGAATATCACGGACCTCCTGGGTGACTTGAATCCCATCTAACACGCCCGTAGAATCCATCCTGGAGGCCACGTTCACGGCGTTGCCCCAGATATCGTATTGCGGTTTTCTGGCACCGATCACACCGGCAACCACCTGCGCAATTCGCGTTGCATATTGAGTCTCTCCCTTGAGAATCCTCGACAATTTTTCCGCGATTTTCTTTCTCGCAGCTGAGTTCGAGTGTTATGTGAACGAAATAATCAAAATTTGATTACGAGAAATTGCATTACGAGAAAATATCGCGGAAGAGCTATGAATATGAATGGAAATTTAAAATTGAATCATCTTTAGAATTAAAAGAATTATAATTAATATCAGGCAATTTTTTTTCAGATATATTAAAATTTGAGAGGAAGTAATATCAAATTTAATATATTCTTTATTTTTTAAATTAATTAAAAATTGATATGAGATATAATTTTTTCGAGTTATTATATTACACAAGTTTTCAATATATTTTCAGATTCTCTCTCATTCCGTCCTGAATGCAATTTACGGATTATTTACAAAGAATGCAATGATGTAGTGAAATTGCTCGTTCCATGTTATTCAATATTACCGGTCCAATGTTGATGCCCACACGCATGCGAAAGTTATTAAAGCTGTGTTCATTGACATAGGCCAGCTGCTCGCGGATTCTCAGGGCGTAATCCGCCATTGCGATTACGTGCTTGTAATCCCGCATATCGCATGTGCTTTTCGTTAGGCCTAAAGCAACAAAAAAAAGATTAGAGTGAACTTTGCACGACGGCGTTGTTCTGATCGCAATGTCCTAATTCGAGTAACGAGTCTGAGTTGTTAGGAAATTGTTAGGAAATTGCGCGAAAAATCAAGTGGCCGTGGGAAATTAGATCTGTTCTCGTGGAACTAGAAAAACTTTGTTAGGAGAATTAAAACAGGGAATTTTGGATTCGTAAATTTAATTTGGAAATATATTCGGTGGTGATACAAATAAATAAATTAAAAGTTAATTATTGAAATGTGCGATGAAGATAAAATATTTTATCATGCTTTTACGAATTTATTGCCGACTAGACATAATTAAATTTAATCCAATTTTGATCGATTCAATAATTAATTGTAAATGCAGTATCACTCTTTTCTGGAGCGATATAAAAATTGATGGCAATTTTTGGGAATAAATCAAAGAATTGTTGAATAATGATACTAAAAAAAACAAAAGGATTCTATGAGAGACATACCTGAAGCGGCCATATACGTAGCGCCTGTACTCTTGATCTTCTCGATGTACTTGAACTGTTCCTCAGCAAGTAACTCATCGAAGTCAGCAATGATTTCGTTGAGAAGTCTGAGGCATTCCACGCCCTCGTTATTCGCTTCGAGTTCTACATAGAACTCCGAAAAATTTGGTATCGAGGCGAACATAATGCACACAAAGTCGCATTGTTCGTGGTACAATTCCTGC
The DNA here is from genome assembly GCF_000143395.1 of Atta cephalotes. NCBI lineage: Eukaryota > Metazoa > Arthropoda > Insecta > Hymenoptera > Formicidae > Atta > Atta cephalotes. Next base: position 871,136 of record NW_012130096.1, read on the forward strand.
GAAACAATCGACATCGTTCTAGACATGTCTGTTTAATCTTCTTTTTTTATAGAATATATTTCTTAATATTTTACAATAATCTTGTTTAGTTTTGTCACTTTATAAATAGTTATATTAATTTCTTTAAAACATAATATATAATTATAATTGTTCTGATCATTTTAATTATATTAATTTCTTATAGACTTTTGATATACTTTTTTAATAGTTTATTTTAATTATTTTTAAGGACTTTGAGAGTGGTATTGAAATCTATACATATATATTCACAATATATTATTATTATTATTTGATATCTAATTTCATGCATTAAATGTGGCTGTTGGATAGGACAGGACAAATTGGATAAATAGATAGGACATAGTTAGGTGAATGGATAAATACTATTGAATATCAGTCTGGAACCTGAAATTGAACAATTTAACATTTAACATGTCAGTTGTCACAGATTTTCTTTAGTTTGTGTATATACAATTGTGTGATTACTTTTGAAATTTTAAAAGTAATCCTTAATTAAATTATGAATATTACATCTAAATAATCTTCATACAACAATATTATATTATAAAAATCTAGGATTAATGATTAATTTACGATTTAATTAGGAAAAGAAGAAATGGAAAAGCAAAGAAATGAATAAATATTGCTTTTATGAAAATGTCGCTGTCACGAAGCTTCTAAGAAAGCTGAAACTCAATTAACTCTATTACGATGAACTTTAAAATATACGATTTTATTTTATTTTACCCTGTTAGACATTAAAGGAATAAATCAATTCCTTGAAATTAAATAATATTTTATTATTTTTAACTTCTCTGTATGTGTCAAAATGTAAATCCGCAAAATGTTAATCCATTCCTTCAATTACAAGATAAACAATGTCCACATTAACGTTTTAATTCATTTATTAATAAATAATAATGATATTAAATTTGAATCAAATTTAATTTAATTTCTTAAATTAAATTAAATTAATTCCATTGTTTTAAATTAACGATATACTGAATAGAAACAATGATGACATATAAATGGTTAAAAGTAATTCAAATTAGATATAATTTGACACTATGATTTAATTTAATAATGTATACATCCAACTTACAACTAAATTGCTGTTAATCTATAATCATTTAATCTTATTATAGGAAATGCCAAAATGTAGCTATTTTGAGTATCCCAGTATCTTTATGTCTCTTTTGTTTCAAGTATAACTTCTCACTTCTCAAATATAATATAATACTATAAATATAATATAATAGAGTCAAAAAAATTGACCAGTAATTGTGCAAAAATCTATATCTATTCTCGATGAAATATTCAAATTGTTTTATTGATATAGAAATGATGTAATAGTAAATTGACATAATAATAAATAATAATATACATAGCATATTATACATAATTGTATAATATTAAGTGTGGGAAAAAGTTCGTGACGTTTTTCCCGTTAGATGTAACGGGAAAAACGCCACGAATTTTTTTCCATACCTAATATATAATGTATATGATGTATATAATGTATAATATACATGTACAATTTATTATTTAATTTTATTATTTATTATTTAATTAATTATTTACAATCATTATAATAAATCTATTTTTTACTTAGTGCATTTAAAAAATTATAAAATTATTGTGAAAGATTTCTTCGAACTTGTTTGTCAGATAGAACTTACGTCTGAATTGACAGTAGACAGAAAATGGGCGGCCACGTGTTCTGGAAGTATATTTGCGAGCAATTTCTGATTGTAGGCCTTCAAGTGTTCCATTTCTTCCTTCTCCTCAGTCGCTTGTAACTTCCACAGGAAATCCAATCTGTATTGGTACACAATATGTATGTCAATAGTCTTCATCTATTTCTGCCATGAAAAATATTTTAACAAATTATATCATGTTTTTCAGAAAGTTTTATGAAGTATATTGACATATGTGTTCTAGAATTTCTGATATGTATCGTGTCACGTATTTTTAATACATATCATTGTAATTGGCAGATTTTCATAAATTTGCACGTAACAATATATACGTATCTTTTTAGTAGTAAAATATATTTGCTTTAATTAGATTTCAAAGTGTCAATATATTCCTGAAATATCTTGAATATTACTTGCACCTCTATATACGCGACTCATGCTTCGACTATGAAATTATTCTGTGAAAATCAATTCCTGAGATCCCCGATCCGCGACATTGTTTGTGATGAGATGAAAGCTTTCGTGGGAAATTCCACGAAGGCCTCAAAGGTTTCTAACGTGCAAGTTTAGGACGTATCTATGAGCTAATGTTGCGTAAGTTTCGAGAAGCGAAATGTTAAAATGTAAGCATGTTCGAATGTTCGACCTGTAGGTCGCCTCTGTGTGCTGAGAGTGTGCCACTAGGCAGGCCATGAAGAAAACCACTAGTACACCTGCCAACCATCTTCCAGCGGGTTCTACGTCGTCCTCATTTAGTGCCTGGTAAATGCTGACCCCGAGATAACAAGCCACAACAATGCTCAATACGGCTACTTTAAAGACTGACGTTAGGATCTGATACACCGCGCAGGTTACCATCACCAGCATCACCAGAACCGGAAACAACTGCAATCAGTTGCGGAGTGTCAGTGAATTCCTGTAGTTTCGTGAAAATCGCTCTGTATATCACGTCCGTGCTAAAAGTTCTCTAACGTCACGGAATTGTACGAGACCAACGAACACGTTCTTTTTAATTACAATGTAACAATTTTAAAAACTTGTAGTTATTTTAACTTTTTCGTCAATGCATATGGGTACCTCGTTATTTAAATTTAAACAGCAAACATATTTTTGTGTAAATTTCGTTATGATGTTTCAAAAACTCCATTTTTTTTAACAACAACTGCAGTTTTGCATATATTTTATCTCGTTTTATTTTTACATTTTTTTTACATTTTTTGCGAGAACCTTCTGAAACATGGTAGTGAAAAGGTGAAATATTGTGCACAAGAAGAGTTCACGGAAGAGTTAATAAAAGAGTTAACTGCATAAAATTTAATATTAATTTTGCACGAATTCTACTAGTATTTTATTAATAGATTATGTTCGTTAAACTTGCATAGCTTTTCTAGCCGTGAGATCATAAGTGCAGTCTCTTCTTTTGAAAATATTTCTGATCTTTTTTTATTCGCGTTTCTTTCATAACAAATTCGAGCGAAGACTCGATTAATCATTGTCTGTTTATTTAACGCCGATGTCATATAACTTACGTCGCAGAAAAGAATATAATCGCAAATGCCGGGGGCATTGATATTCTTCGTCGGTACTCTCATTACGCTGGGATGCTCGTCCGACGATTCCTCAGCGAAAGGCAACGAATTATTGTTGACGCAAGCCTCATTTCCGATCAGTGTGATCTGCAGCGAGAAAAAACGATAAAAATTCGGTCGTTGTTTACTATTTTACTACGAGAATGCAAAACATTCGATCACCCGCAGTAAATGCACAATCCGTTTGTGGACCGATATTTTTTTCCGTCCGTTTGTGATTTAATTGCGAACGTTCATGGCAACTTTATTATTCCGTAGTGTGTATGATTAATCGCAGTATCGATGCTCGCGTTCGATTTATTACCAAAAATTTTGGCTTGGCACGCTCTAATTTATGTTGTGTTATAGTTTTAATATGAATTTTCCGAAGTAAACGGAGAATGAGACCGATTATTGGATTCAAAAACTGAGAGAGAAAGGCGAGAGAGAGAGAGAGAGAGAGAGAGAGAGAGAGAGAGAAGAAAACATGTGTTGAAAGCTTTATTCGCATAATAAAAAAATTTATTTAATATTACACGTGATAAATGTCTTATAGGACTAATGGATTTTATATTTCCTGATTTTTTGTCTCCGATTTTTCGAATGTTAAAATTTTTGAATTTATTTAAATTATACTTGTCAGCTTGAATATTTCTTAAGTTTTGATATTCATGTTTTTTCAATAATCTAAAAAATAATAAACTAATGCATATTTTTTACATATATTTTTGAAGAAGTGATTGTCGTGATGCACGAGAAATGTTTAGATAGTTTCATAGATAGTGTACTAACATAAAATACAAACAATAACTGCATTAAGCTTCGATTACTCACCAGCGGCGATAATACCGTGATGAATGTTAGAAACACGACGATGGATGCAATGCTTTGCGCGATGATGCGATTCTCAAAGATCTGTAACGCCATGCTTCTCACCCATTTTGGCACTCTCTATGAAACGCGCACAATTAGGGCAAGAGCGATAAATAAAATATTAATTGATCGTTTCATTTATGGAAAATTCATGGCAATGTATATAATCGGGCGAATGGATACGACATATTCTCTCTAAATTTCTTGAAGTGCAATCTCACTCCAAAAGAGTGAGTAAAATACTGCTACTGTTGAAAAAGAGTGAAAAATTTACACTTTTGAATAAGAGTGACAAATTTTCACTTCTTTTTTAGAGAGATTTATTTCAAAGGAAAAAAATCTCCTTTTTTGTCTTGATTATTGTGTCATTTATAAAAAAACAATTGCTCTCTGTACTGTATAAATAAAATTCCTCTCTAAATTTCTTGGAGTGAAATCTCACTCTAAAAGAGTGAAACTCTTTCTATCATTCTTATTTAAGAGTGCAAATTTTTTCACTCTTTTTCAATAGTAACAGTATTTTAATTCTTTTAGAGTAAGATTTTACTCCAAGAAATTTAGAGAGCAATTTTATTTATAAGTAGAGAGAGCAATTGTTTTTTTATAAGTGATACAACAATCATTTGACTTTTATTCTACTATGTGTTTTTGTCCTTATTCACTTGCCTCTAGACTACTAATTAAATAACGGGATAATTAAAGGTTACGATTCTCAGGATCATCGGAAGAGATTAATGGGTGCGCTGTGATCAGAATCGACGGTTTCAGCAGTGACCTGGAAGTTTGCCACCTGGTCAGGGTCAAAAAGAAGTGGCTCTTTTCCAGAGAGTTTTGACCCGACGTTGTACGTGACATATCGCGCGATTTATTTAAATTGTTGTTATGTAGATAGATGTGTGACTTTATATAATAACCACAAGGGGAAAAAAGACAATAATTGTTAATATCTAGTTTTGCAATCCCGAGGGAAGAACGAAAATTCATACACTTATTCGGATCTCAAGAGAATGTATGCTAAAAAAAATTTATTAAATTTTAATTTTTTTGAATAATACTAAGTAAACATTTGCTTACAGTAAAAAAATATTTACTCAATAAAAAAATAGTTAATTAGTTAATTAGATAATCAGATTCTTCGGATTCGTCCATTTTCAACCATACATTTTTCTCAGTGTATTCAAACAGATGTTTATTAAAATTTAATATTTTTTTTCAGTGTATCACACTTGTGAGTTCTTACCTCGTTTTTTTTCCGCCAATAAAATGCCATTGACCAGGGCTATCACCAGCACACTAATCGCCGTGCAAACGTAGAAGTATACGCTCCTAGGAAGATAAAAGGAATATTTTAACGCGCTTTTTCTCGAGTTACTTTTGTGAGAAATTTTTCGAATGTTATCAGATTTATGCCGTCTTATACGCTAACTTATCGAACGATTTTCGCGAAAGTGCCCATAAATATTAGAATAAAGGACAATTCAATGTCAGTAAAATACTACAGTATTTCATCGGGTCTCAAGAGTATAGTAAAAGGAAGATATCACTACTATATAGAAGGTAGAATTTATTGGTACGTGTATTTACCCGGCGAGGGTGATGGCTATTGCGACCACAACGACCATGTAGACGAAACCGGAGCACACAAAATAAGCCGAGAGCATCCTGTCCCTCTCGCGCGAGTACTGCAACAGGTTATTTAAATAATTGCAATATCGCATATTGCCTCTACGTTTTCGTACGTATGTTTACTGCTAATGAATGCAGTATTTTCAATCAGTTATTATCAGTTATTGAACAATTTTGTAGACAATTTTGATGTGATCTTTCTTCTTAATGAAAAAATGTATGTACATTTTGTTCAATCAATGACGACATAATTCTGTCCAATCAACGACACATAGTTTAATTACGTGAAATTCGAAATAACTCAAATACATGTTTAAGTAAATTAACCAAAATTAAATTCAAACGATCTTCTATTAACATGAATTACTGCGTAGTCTGGTCACACTCAATTGTATACATGGACAGTTCAGTACGCAATTACAGCTCATATTTCGCACATATATATATATATATATATATATATTATTATTAAATTAATTAAATCTCTAAATTCGAAAAAAGATTATTCATAAAAAACAATGTTTAAAATATTTAAATAGAATTTATATTGCACAAAAGTTAGATAATTATTTTAATAAACGCTATCGTGTTCACTTAAGTGTGTAAAATAAAATTATAATTTTATATTAAGATTTATTTTATGTCAAATAATATGAAACTATTAAAAAAGCTATTGGACGAAATAAATTTATAACTGTAATTGTTTTCATAACAAATTTAATATATTTTATATAATATATAATTTAATAAATATATATATATATATATACGATCATTTATGCCTATTTTATTTTTAAGTATATTATTTATCTTGTAATGTAATTTGTTACCTTTTCTTCGACATCCGGTCTTCGAAACGTTAATATAAATGGCGTACAATGCTCCGCTCTTAATCGATCTATACTTCTAGCATCTATTGCTCTCATCAGGTACTCGTTCACCTCATCTTCAGGATCTTTTTCGCCTTCGATGGTTTCACCAAAACCTAATCTATTGAAACATATACATCAAGTATTATCCAATTGAAAAATACATAAAGTTTACTCAATGATTTTTATTTGTGATATAAATTATTCCAATATAACGAGTTTGTAACGAGTTAATTATTTAATCGACTTATTATTACAATATAAGTACGATTTTTATTTTCTAATATAACTTAAAAATATATAGGGCTCTGAGAATAAATCAACAAAAGGGAATAAAAAAACCAATTAAGAGTTTTTCGTGCGTAAAGTTATTTATTTGTTCATCGAAAATAATTCGCATACGTTTCAACCGATCTTTTCGGTCTTTCGATTAATGCGAAAACATTAATTAATTAAATATTGTAATATTATATATTTAATAATTATGTGGAATTAGATTATAATGTATTGTAATCAAATATAATCAATCGCTAACGATATCTGGCGTTCGTGGTATATGCTCTTTATCTTTCCGTAATTAAATAATAAATTATACACTATAAATTACGAAATACATAATGTTTATGTTAATTAATTTGTCACAAATATACAAAAATAAACATATTAACATATTAACATACAAAAGTACGAAACATATATCTGGGATCATTTTGTTACCGCAATGAAGTCAGTAATTACAAAGTGAAACGCAAATCCAGATGACAGTGGTCAGTGGTTGTGTAATTACAGTTTCAACGTTCATAAGATATAGACACAATTAATTTCACTGATTCGGTTTTTACTTTGACTCATAATTTATTGGACATTACAAGGGACCATCTCTTGTTTGCACAAATTAGTGAAAATTTTTGATATCAAAGTTGACAGCATAAGATAAATTAAGAAAAAAGGCAAGACTGTATAGATCGTAAGTTCCAAGAAATTTGATATTATAATATGCATAAAAGTAGAAATGGCTAATATCTAAAAAAATATTGATTTATGTAAAAAATGTTTGAAACAAATAGATAATAGAGTTTAAAAAAGTTGTTAGATGATAATATTAATTGGACCTTAGAATTAGATAGAATTGGATAGAATTGGAAAGTGCCTTCAAGGTCAAAAATCTAAAAATCTTAAACAGAACTCCCTATTTTTCATAGCATATTTTTATAGCTGACGTTGAGCTGATGTTTCCAGAACACTGGTTACAAATCTTTTCTTCATAAGAACTTTCCGAGTTATTGCATTTGAAAGTTACCACCACGTCGGCATTAGCATTAAATTTCTTGTAGTGTACAACCTATACAGTCTTGCCTTTTTTCTTAATTTACATTTTATGCTATCACTACTTTTACTGATATCAAGGATTTTTACTAATTTGTTGTACAAACTGAGATGGATCGTCTCTTGTCAGCTTCAATCATTATTTTATCAGGACGAGTGGTGATGAACATTGGTTATCAACTGACCACTGTCACATCTAGACTTGCGTTTCACTTTTGTAACCACTCCATTGCAGTAACAAGATGATATGATCCCAGATATATGTTTCGTACTTTTGTATTTTAATTTGTGACTTAAATATTATATATTCTGTAATTTACAGTATGTAATTTATTATTTAATTAATTAATTTCGCATTGAGAAGAACCGAAAACGTCGGTTGAAACGTATTATTTTCGATAAGTAAATAAATAATTTTGCGCACCAAGTACCGTGTAGGCTTTTAATTGGCTGTTTATCCCCTTTTAGTTGATTTTTATTTTACTTATTACTTATTTTTTAGGATGAACTGATTTATCTATATAGATAATAGTAATAAGAATATAACAGTCATGATTGTTTTTTAATTTATTAGAAAACAATCTTAAATTACCACAAAATTATGTAGGATAACTCCGGCAAATACGCTGCACTGGAATTTACACCGCAGAAGTCAGAAAAAATAGAAGGAGGGAGGGGGGGAGGTAATTTTCTCGCAACTATTCTGTTATGCCTTTATGTTATATTAGTATTGTGTTCTGATTTCAGCTTTTTGCTATTAATATTAATGAAATTATTGTGAGTTGAATTGTCACTGTAATAAGTAACGCCATCATGAATTACAATATCTACATAAAATGATTACTGTAGGACGTGTAAAAGAGTTAGTGGTTATTTCATGATACATAAGTGTAGGAATAGTAAAGCATATTGTGTAGCAAAATATAAGTGCTTTGCTTTCGTATTATGTTTAATTTGTTGTCTTGTATATCCCATCTATTTGGGATATACGGAATTTTTAGTGAACGGGAAGATTGTAATTATTATTTATTCATATACATATTTGCTATTCTTATTCCTTAATAAAACTTTATAAATACATTATTTTATAAGTTAATGTATCATTATACATCTTATTTATATGCATTATTTGTAAATTTTTCATGAGCCGTACATATCCCTTCCCCTCCCCCCTCCTCTTATGGGATATACGGCAAAAAAGCAAGAATTTCAAAAAATTATTTTTTAATATAAAAAAATAAATATTTCAGATTTATAATATTTTTTTCATAGTAGTAGGCAGTAATTTTTACTGACATACAATAGTTCGTTTACTATGAACATAGTTGTCACAGACCGGAAAAATTGGGAAAAGTCAGGGAAATTGAAATTGATCATGGAAAAGTCAGGGGAAAATGTAAAAAAGTTGAGTGGAATTTTGAAATTTACACAATTTCCTTAAACTGCTCCTATTCCAAATAATTATTATAATTTTTTAATATTATATCTGACATTTATAATGAAATACATTAAAATCTTGCACGCTTGTATATACCGGAGTTACCTTAACATTTGAATATTTCGTAATGTTGGCAATTTTTGGATATTATTTAAGCAATAAGATTATAATATCGTGACATTTATTAATATCAAAGATTAAGAAATTAAGCAGCTCTTATTAATAGGAACTCTTACTTGGTTTGTTTTCCGTGTTGCGAACCATGGCCCATAACCCTCATTTCTTTGGACACATTACTGTTTGCCGGGAAAGTTTTTCGTATTCCAGAATTAGTTATGTTGCCCTTAAATGTATCTCCGGGAACAATCAAGTAGGTACTAATATTATGATCTTTTAAGTACGCGTTCCTCTCACCCCCGCGACCTTCCTCGACTTCATAATACTCGCCCAAGCAATCTAAAGTTTCTTTCGTGATGTGCACACGTCTGCGAAACATTATACTTTTGATTAAATATTAACTTCGTCATAATAATTCGATATTAAGAAAATATCTTTTAACAAGAACAATTTGTTTGCGATATAGTTTTTTTATTTAAGATTGTGTACTTAACTTACTTAACTTGGACCGAAAAGTTTTATACAAATTGAAATAAAGCAACTAGAAATTATGTCAGTATATCGATGTAATTTATTGTCAATCGAGACTAATGTAAAAAGGACAAGTTAGTCAAGAACTAACAAAATTGTTTATACTCACCCGGGTATACCTCCGCTTTCCATGTAATTGGCTAGAGTCACGTCGTTGCTCCAAACATCAAACTGCCATTTCCTCAGACCGAGAACTCCGCAATGAACTCGGCCCGTATGGATACCAACTCTCATATTCACGTTTACGGCCATTACCTCGCGAACCAATCTACGGAGGTACGGACGTGAGAATTTATTGTTTCTCCTATCATTAGGCCATGTAACAGATGAATAACTATATCTTTCAAGTTGTTTGTGACAACAAACAAGCAAACTTTTTTGCCATTAAGTCTACTTAGTGATTACTTCGGTATTTGAAGCCTTCAAGTATTGGAAAAGTTATGAAGTACTTTCGTTATTAATGGAAATAAGAAGGAAACATTTATAAATAATAAATAAATAAATGTTGACTTTTTTTAAATTAATTTATTAAAGTTAGCTAATAACAATAATTACTCTTCCAGTTACAATGATTGCTCTTCAATATTTTTTTATTTAGTATTTGGTTTCCGCATTTATTCGTATTTGTCGTATAAATATTGGGTTGTCCGGAAAGTTCGTGCCGATGTTGAAGGAAAACGCAGAAAATTTAAATTTATTAAATTATATAGTTAGTCGGCACGAACTTTCCGAACAACCCAATACTTCAAAACGTTAAATTTTGCGGGCAACTGTTCCGATCGCGGAGTTTCCCGACAAGTTAAGTTCGACTAGGAGAAACATATAGTGAAGTTTAAGACGAGATTATTGAATTGAAATTTAAACACGCGTGAGGAATCCATTTGTTTGCAGTGACTTGTAGATACCAGTCTTTCATAACGATGCGAATCGACCTCAGTCGTGAGCATACATATCGTGGTCTCCAAGGAAATCTCCTCTTTGACGAAACGCATTTTATGAAAATACGAAACTAACCAAAATACGAGATATGTAGCGCACGGATACAACTCCATCGGAAGTTCTGTGGTCGTTTCGTAGATCTAAACGAAAGCATCTTTATTGCTCGGATGTTACTTTGATCTGCTAGTTCGTGTCTTTCCTATCCTTTTTCATTTCCCTTTCTCTTCTTTTTATTTATCTATTTTTATTCCCCTCAGCAGCTTTTGAGATTCTATTTTCAGTTATTTTTATTTTATGTTTCCTTTGTACGTTATCAAACGAACTATGAGGATAAGGAGTATTACATGGATCTTTAATGTTGCTGATGGAACATGTAATAGATTTATTTTTTGCTATTTTATAGTTTAATGTGGATACATTTTGAATCGTGACATAGATCTCGATTATGTTTTAGCTATTTATTATCATATATATTGATTTTTAAAAAGCAACATGTATATAAGATAATAATATTGTTCTTTGATAACAAAATATGTAATAAAAGCTTGACAAAGTTCTTATATGAGAAATGAAGGAATGTACTTACGTTATGGCATCGATCATGTCCAATCCCATTTCTACACAACAGTGAGCGTGATCTGGCCGTGGTTCCGGAAGTCCAGAAACGCAATAATAACAGTCTCCAAGGAGCTTTATTCTGAGACAGTGGTGCTCAGCAGCTAGCCTGTCAAATCTGCGGAATATTTATGAAAATTCAATGATTTATGATATCGAAGAAACCTAACTACTGAGACTGGAGTTTTGCCTCAGAAAGGAATTTTCGTGGAAATATTACGCTTTGGTTTTTGCAATCAAAGTTACTTTTGCGGAAATCACTTTCGTAACATATAATTTAAGTATAGAAATACTCGCTATTTTCCTCTAACTCCATGCAACTTTTGTAATATTTTCCTATATTTATATTCTGTTTTGGTGTAGATTTAACATTTAAAACTGTATTTATACTATCACAGTGTGGCTTTTCAAACCTACATGTTAAATTTACATCTTAGTATTAATATTAACACCAATTTAATGAGAATTACGTAAATACCGCATGTTAATCTACCAATATTTACTAGAATATAATGCTACATATGCTATTTTTTCATCTTTGTTATTGGTTTTCTTTACTAAAGTTTTAATTGAATTTCTAACTAAATATCTAATGTTATTACTACTACTATCCTTTTTTGACACTGAATAAAATTATGTGCGGTAAATGCGATACCGTGTTAAATTAATTTGAAACGACAGAGAGATGACGCGTCAACAAAAGTAAGGACACTAATAACCCGTGAGCTAATCGGTTTATTCAGATTAGATATTCAGTAACGTCGCGTTCCACGCGGTGCATATTATACGAAATTAATTCAGAGCGCCAGAAGGGCGATATTAATATTTCACGCGTATCCAAATCCCCATAACGTGTATTATGTTAATCTAGTTTAGTGATACGTAGGAAATAACAGTCTCGATGGAGTTGCGTACATATGACTCAAATAGTAATTAAATCACTCAATTATTAACGCATTATCATTAAGTCTTTGAGAGGTAATATAGTAGTCTATTTTAATAATGATATTATAATATTGTCGTGTTACATAAATCAATTCACTTAAGCACTACAC
>NW_012130096.1:883809-914236 GCF_000143395.1 Atta cephalotes
TACTACTACAACTACACTATATATTAATTAATAATAATTATACTTAGTAGTTAGTTTAGTTTAGTTAGTATTATATTATATATATACTAGATATATATATATATATATATATATATATATATATATATATATATATACGATATTAAATTTTTTTAATGATCTCAGATTACAGAATTATCATCTTATATTTTTTACAAAGTTCAACGATATTTAAACGTTGAGTTTTTGTGTTTCTCATTTTTTTTTTCGAGCATTTTTTTTCGAAAGAGATATTTCTGTCTTCTCTTATAGAGATGAAAGTGTTAAATTCGCAAAATCCCGGAAAGTGATCTTGGCTGTACTGATATATGAAAGCTGGCATTATCGCGAGGAATGAAAGCGGTCTTTATGACCTCTTAGCAAATCCCTCTTGGTAGTAGGATAAGTACACCCTATTGACCCGAAAAGTCACTAGGGACGCGGATCCGTAGCTGTCAAAAGACTCGAGCGTTGGTAGAACATAAGGAATACGAGCAAAGCTTTAAAAGTTAAGAGGGTTTAGAAACTCTTGATACAAACGTAGCAGATTGATAATGTTCATTAAAGATAAAAAACGAAGTTTCAATAAATATAGATATAAAAATTGATTTTATGTTCATAAAATATTATTTTATCAATATAGTTTTTCTACGAATTTAAAAATACTTTATATTATTGAAGTTCAATTTTATCTTTCTGTAAGTAAAAACTAAGAAAAATTTTTGATATGTTAATTTAGTTTTACGATAACGTGTACGTAGTTTGAGAAATGTAAATACATTTTAATGTTAAACTGATGTCAAACTGACAAAGCATCATCTATCCGCGAGATTTCAAAAGGGATTTGTATTCGCTGGTGTACAAAAGATTCTGTGTGGGAAGAACAAGAATATTTGCAAGACTCAAGAGATCAGAGACAACAGGATTGTATATGAAAGAAGGAAACTGAAAGAAATTTATATTTTGATCGAGTCGGACAGATGGAAATATATGTATATCACGGACACAATAATCCGTTATGCTTCTAAACGTTTTCTGAATAAAGTATATAAAAATAGAAAAGAGGATTTGAATGCATGATTGTGATAAAATAGCTTGGCGAGTTTCTTGAGATTTATCAATCATATTTAAAAAATTTTATCCATCTTGATTTTACATTTTGTACGGATTTAGTATTAAAAATATTTCTTTCATTTTATTATCATTTCTTACCGTGCAAAAAGTTCGTTGAGCAATCTGACGAGCTCTTCGGCAGTGCATTGATCGGAGAGCGAGGTAAAGCCACAAATATCGGCGAACAAAATGCTGAAATATTTAATAATAAAGTCAGTTATTTCAGTTATTAAGTTAATTTTCAAATTAATTTTTGATATAAATAGTTAGTCTAAATAAGCACTTTTGTCAACGGTTCTGCAATTACTTTACCTCAAACGGGAAAATGTCGCGTTAAACATTTAGGAAAGGGGAAACTAGGGACGAAAAATTGTCAAGTTCGTCATTGAAACTCTATAAAGTTAAATGAACATGATGTTTGCTCATTGCGAATTAAGTTAGATTGATCCGAGCTTGGTGAGACGTCTGATACGAGAGATTGGATGTAACATCTCAACCCACTTTAGACCAATCCAGAATTCTCTCTATGCAACCACGTGTGCTTATCATATTGCGTGCACTGTACCGTGATAAATCGTCAAGTTTGAAGCAGCTGGCGCTGCTTACTGCATTATGAGACGATCAAGCATATCATCTCATACATACTGCATAATGTGCTCACGATATTGTATAATTATTTGTATCTAATAATAATCTCATGATACAATATTGTAATAATGATGTAAATTGTACTAAAATATAAAAGAAGTGGAAAAAATGATTTTGCTGAAAAAGATACACCGAGAAAAAAATTGTTGACTAAATTAATTTAGCTCGTCTTTATTTCTTTTGAAGGAGAATGTATTTAAAGGAGAATGTATTTTATTTAAGTTAAATATTTGATTTATGTTTATTTTTATCAATGTATTATAGATTAATTTTAATTTTTCGATTTAATTTACTTTTTGACCTGTTTTTAATTTTTAGAACTAGAAAAAATTAAGAAATAAGTTAAATCAAGATTAAAGTTAATTTATATCGTAAAAACGGGCTGTAAAACGAGAATTAAATACCTACATTTTTTAACGAAAGAAATAAAGTCAAAGAAATTAATTTAATCAACTAAATAATTTATTTAAATGACTAATTTTTTTCCTTAGTGTATCTAAAAATTTACTATATTACTAGATATTATAGATCTCAAAATAATTTTATTATTAGATAATCGAAACAATTATGCGAGATATTCAAGCACATGTTGAAAAATTTTGACATTCTAGCAACCAATTTGAATGTTCTATATAATTATTTTGATGATCCAACAAAATTATTTTCAGACCTGTATCTAGTTAAATTTTCAGATACTTCAATAATTTCAGTAAAACTGTTCTTTCTGTGTACATGCTTCTGATTTGTGATTCATCACTGACTGCGTTTGATCAAACGTAGAGATACTTTACGACGAGTTTAAAATCCAAAAAAAATGCAAATTTTACGATAGCGTAAAAAGCCGCGAGCAAAGATTATGATGTTTAATCTGCTGTGAATTTCAGTTTAAGTAGTGCATAGAGGACATAATGTATAAAATAATTATGTAAATTCTTTTGAGCTTTATAACAAAGCGAAGTTAAGTTTCATTTGCAAAATGTCAAAGTGGCACTTTCTTTTTACGATGCGCGTTTTAAATCGCTGCTATTCGTTCGCGGACCATTGGCATCACATACCTGACGTTCTCATGTCTTTGAATATAAATTTTGTGAAACATCGTGTCCTTCGGTTTTCCGGCTATATCGGCTTTCATCTCCATGGCGACATGCCTTGGTAACACGCTGAGCAAAAGCCTCTCCTGAAAAATAAGTTAAATTATATAGTTAACGCGGTATGGGAATATTTTTATACTTAATTTAAAAACATTCAAAAAATAAATAGAGATAATAAAATATATAAAAGGTATAATAAAAATAAATCAAAAATAAATTAAAAATTAAATTATAAATTTATTAATTTATTATATATTATTATTTATACAATAATCATCTTTAGATATAAAATACACAAAAAGTAGGTGAAATTATATATAACGTATTAATTAGTTATTACATATAATGATTAAAATGCAATTTTCTTCAATTAATTTTACTCCTATAATACGTCTCATTAATTACATGATACATTTGTATTCTCTTGCGATGTTGTCAAAACAATTACTTTAAGTAACATAATTTGAAGTAATTGAACATTTTTTTTAGATTTATCAGTATATACATATACTGTGTATCAAACAAATTCTTATATACATTATATGATATAATGGATTAATAGCAATGTTATTAAATTAATCTATTGGAATGGAATCTCATATCTTCAAAGTATCCTTTATGAAGGATCATAATGGATAGGCTAGCTGGAGGACATGCAGGTTAATATAGACAAGAGCTAAAATGTTATTCAATAACTACTATGCTTTATTAATCCACTAGGTTTCCATCCACACGTGTACGCTTGTTACGTGTTTGCAGTTATATCCATGTGATACGTCGGAACTTTCCTTAAATTTAATCACAGATTTTCCGAATGATTGACTTGTCATAACGCAATTTTTACATTCCTGGGATTACAAATGATCAAAAATGAAAAAAATTTTCATAAATCAAACGCATATATTGTGATTAAATGATAAATCTGATTTGAATCTAAATGTGTTAATTATTTAGATTCAAGTGAATTTCACGTTTTCAAAATTTTAACGCAATTTTTGCTTGCAATAAAAATAACTTTCTAGTTCAGAGAATCACGAAGTTCGTAAATGCTTCTGTATATTTATTTTCACAGTACTTCTTACCGCACGACATCTCGAGAAATCTTTTCGCGAAATCTGACATTAAGTATCGCGGAAAGGAGCACATTGCGCGCGCTCATTAATATTCCCACGATTGTCGATTGAAAACCACCGCGCTATCGCGAGTTAAAACGGAAAAGTCAGCCTTCTGATAGGTAGTAATCTTTGCTATTCCGTTGGGATCATGTACATCAAACTAACACGACCTCCGTTAACACACACGTGCGAGAAATATGCATCAAACGGCGTATATTGTTTGAACTCGTGGAACTCGTCAACATCGTGAGAACCTCTCAAGTGTTGGTAAAGTCAACGACGCGTTCGACAAACTTCGCATTGATGGTCGATATGTACGGACGTAGTTGTGTGCGCTTTTAGAATCTGCATCGTGATGTGCAAGCCCGCATAATATAGACACGTCGTTGTTCGATTCCGATTCTATAGCTTCACAATTATTTTTATCGTGCTGCTATGCATTTGTCTCGTCGATGATGTACAAGTTAAGTACAAGCGATTAGGAATTGCGAATTTTCATTAAACACTAAGTACAAATAAAAGATAACTTTAATTGGTGTTATCATTTGTTTAAGTGGAATTAAATGAATGATAGTTCGACAGAAGTGTCATTCGAGAATTAGTCATAAATATATTTTTAAATCTGGAAATCGAAGAGAATCTATTTTTGACTACTTATTAACATTCTTCTCTAAATCAATTCCTCCAATATTGATTTCTTTAGTATCGGCTATTTTTAGCTCTAGTTTAATTGTGACTTTTTGTTTTTTCCAAATTAAAAATTAAGAAAGAATAAAAACAAAATAAATTATGTATTTTATTTAATATTAATTTAGATTGAAGAGAATAACTGTTTTATAAGTACACGGAAAGAAAAATTTATTGGTGTTTAAAAATTTTGTTAGATATATACTAGACCTGAAAATAATATTGTTGGAAAATATAGGAACGTTCAAATGTAGGAATTTTAAACATGATAAACACAGTGCTCTTAAAAGTTTTGCCACTCTAGGAAATTCGAGCGTCCTACATTGAAAAAAATTCCTGTAATTTTACATGGAAATTACATGTTTATGACTGGAAAATTATCTAAATATGATTGGAAATTTAGAATTTTTGTAAATAATTATTTCTTGTACATGATATTATTTCGCTGGTCCACAAAATTATTTGCAGATTTTTGTCCAGCTGAATTTTTACAGCTACTTCAGCAAAATTTTTTTCCGTGTACTTATAAAAGTAAAAGAATAAACAAATTGGTATTGCGTATTATGTTCGGTCAGTGAGCATGGAAATTTACATGAAGGAGACAACTGCATTTGCACAAGTATATTATTTCCTTTTTTCGCAATAGCGTCTCATTATTCTTGTTATTGCTGCTTCTGCAGTGCACAAATGTGAACTGCCTTGTTGTTATTGGTAATCGAAGCGATTACCAATAACCATTCTCGGTTATCAGAGAAAGAGATGAGACATCAGCGTTTCGGTACATGTTCGTCGCTATTAAACGCATACCCACACATTCGACGTCATACTTGAATGGCGATGTGTCGCATATGCGGGATAAACCGTGGATGATCGAACAAGCGTGAACAATAGCCGATTGATATCACAATTGTTCATGGATTTCTGATTAATAGTATAAAGCCTCTCTCGTCACGACAGCGGCGTGATTATGAGAGATATACGATAAGACTCTATCTTTAATGGACTTTAATAGACTTCGCAGTCTGCCGGCGATTATTTCGGTTTTCGTTATTTTTTTGTACATCGCTGGAAATAAATTGTAATCAGAGATTTCCAATCGTGATCCTTGCCACAAAACGTGATGTTTTAAGCTCTTTTGATGTGTATCACATAAAAACATTTAACTCTGCTGCTTATACTAGATAATGTTATTATATATTTTACAACGAAATAAATAAAAATATATAAAAAAAACCTAAAATATGTATATCGCTTATTTGCTACAACAACGATATAACTTAAAAAACAAAGTTTTCTGACAAATGAATTTGAATGCTCTACATTATTAAAATATTTTATAATACATTAATTTTATAATATTAATTTTAATTTAGTGCAATTTATTAATTATAAAAGAATAAAAGTACTTTCTAAAATCTGTGGGAGTAGAATTTAATTCTGAAGAATGATAAAGGAATTGAGCCAGTCTTAATAAGTGTGGCTTAATTGTTGATTTTTAAGAGTGAGATTTTACTCTTTAGAGTTAGATTCCAAAGATTTTATGTATTTTAGAAAATATATTTTTTTTACGTATTCTTTCTTTTTTTTCTTTATATTATCGTTTTTTTCTATGAACAACTCCGAAATGATAATTTTTTAGTTGTCATTATTGTTTCAACTCAACGAATTATATAAATATTTAAAGTAACGAATCAAAAGAATAAGTAAAAATAAGAATGTTTGGTAAAGAAAAGCAGTAATAAATGAAGAAGCAATAGTAGTAGTAGTGAAATGAAGTAATAACAAAGTTAGAGCAGCCTGTTCATTACATTCGTTCATTTGTTTCAGAAATAAGAGAAACATTGCTTCGAAGCATATTACGCTGTTATTAAAAAAAAGTTTACTTTAGTTAGGTAGAAATGCTTTAACAAGACCGACTGGAAATATTCGTAGGTTGAAAAAAATAGTTGTTGAATAATCGACGCACTCTATTTTATTAAAGTCCTTGTGCCTCGACAAAATAGTTCATCCATTATTTTCTGGCTATTGGACAACACGTTCACGCGAAATAAATTCACTCGAAGCTTTGTCACCCAGCCACCGTTTTTCGGCCAGTTTTTCGTTTTTAACACAGATTTTTGTTTTAATATGCACAGTGCCAAAGTTGTAACAAAACAATGAGACAGAATAGCGAGCGAATATCGTAAAACAATATAATTATGCAATATCATTTGACATGCTCTCACGGGACAAAATTCCCACAAAGGCCATATAGATACTTATATTGTCCGAGTGTTAAAAACGACACTCAGATGGGCAATAAAGGATTGAATAAAATGGACATGCAGTTTAATTTTATTCACTGGCGCACAGTTTTTTTTTATTACGTAAATCTCTCCAAAACATTGCTCTCTCTTTATTTGCTATGCTGCATATGAGATATACATAATTTATGTGGAAAATTGTATTCCTCCATTTATTGAAGGAATATAAATACAATTATTAAACTTGTTTTTTGCATATCTAAAAACAGCGTAATTTTTTTGTTATTTGCTAATTCTAAAAAAAACGTATTTAATGTCATACCATCACATATATTATTAATTCGATATTTAAAAAATGCAAATATGATTGTATGGAAGATTATGCGTTTATCTACAAAATCGATGTTCGAATTTTTGCTGCAGAAAACTTGATTGCAAATTTATCGGGAAATCTATAGAAATGAAAGAATGCAAAATGATTCTGAATACTTTCTATATACGTTTACCTATATACGTTTAACGATAATGAAATGCTTGTGAAATGTTTGATGAGCGAATCCTTTCGCATTTTTGAATGGAACTCCAAATCGAATCATTCGTTATCGCCATACCCTGAATTCTTTGTGCAAGAGATTTCTAATCGCGCGTCCGACGATATTATACGCGTGTTTGAGATCCGTAGCGACACATTTTTATCTTTAAGCTTTGCAATTGATTAAATTCGCGTGATTATTATGCGACTACAGCATCTGATGTACTTACTTTAATCACTTTTGTAGATTTTCAATTGTTGTTCGTTGAGAGCGCTAAAATCCAATCGAAAAATTCACGAAATTTCATGATTATAATTTTTATTTAACACGCTATTTTAAAATTCGATTTTATTTAATATCTTCAATTAGAATTCTATCGATATTATTGTGAAAAAGAAAAGATCTCAAGCAGTTTAAGAAAAATGATTATTTGAAATTTTTTTATATATATATATATACAAATGATTTTCACTTAGTCTGAATTTTGCAAAAGTGCTTCATCTAAAGCGACCAGAACGGTAATTTAGTGCATTTTAACGGTGACACGGAAAATTTTTATCTTTATTTTTCTTATTTTTTGAATCACAACTCATAAACTCAAAAAATGTTATTTACCAAATTTGTACAATAAATTGTGACATATATAGTGTAATATAGAAAAGAATCAAATTTCATAATCTTCATTAATGTATGTGATAGTTAGTTTCCTAATATTATATTTATATAATATGAATTAAGTGACAGTTTCTTCTTCGAAAATATACAAAATTGTCGTTAAAATAATTAAAGAGATGATTAAAATTTCCTGTCTCGTTAAAAGTATCTTCAAGTTTTTTTTATTTAAATTTAGAATAACTTTAATTTTTATCTTCTGTGAAGAATTTTTAGTTTATTTACTGTAATTAAGGCGCCATATTCAAGCCATGTTCGTGGTTTCTGAACATAGGCCACAACTCCCCTTTGTACATTCACGTGCGGTTTATTACATTGATGGCGTCATTAATAATTAATAAAGGCGTCAATTATTCGAGATTCAGGTAGAATGTTACGCCGCGGAAATGATCGTTATTTCCATGACATGGCAATGTTGATTAGAAGATTATTGGATCTGACGTTAAAACGGATCTTTCAATCGCTCTGTCTTGACGTCTCTAGATATAATAATTTCCTTTACTATTAATATATAGAGATTAAGTTGACCATATTTCTTTATTATTTATGAAAAAAAAACGCAAGAATAATTTATAGAAAGAGATATAAAATATCGAAATAAAAAGAGATAGTTATTATAAGATTTGTTATTATAAGATTATTAGATATTTGTTAAATGACAAACAAATGTACGTTGCAATTCAATACATTAGTTATATATAGGAGAAAAAAATCATTGCGTTGTACCTCTCCATTCTATTTGTTTTTTTTTTTTTATGGATAAGTAGGTTTCATTGTTGTCTTTTAATTTTTATGTCAAGTTAATTTTCTGGAAGTCTAATCTTTTCTGTATGTTGAGAATATTACTTTGCTGTTTTTATTAATTCTTTTTAAGACTTGGATATCTCTCAATAATTTATGTATTAAAAGCAATGTTTATTATATATATATATGAGTATTATATATACATATATATATATATATATATATATATATATATATGAGTATTATACCTGAAGCTTGTGCGCAAAAAAGTCTCCTTGTTTTCTACATTCGTAGAAGATTTTTAATTTTCTTTTTAAAATTCAACTTGAAAGTTTTTCTGTAAAACGTAATGGTCGTAAAAATAATAAGAGATTTATTTAATTAAAATAGTAACAAACAGCTCAAATAATTAAATAAGATGCTATGAAGAGCTACGACCCAATAAACTAATAACTTGTGTTGCAATAAAGTATATATAATTTAAACTTGAGATAATAAAATATATATTAATTGTTGAAACAAAATCGAACATTTAAATGACATATATATTTTTAATGTATAATTTAATAATCTACATGATAAAAATATTGATAAATTAAAATAGATGTTTCGACCTCCCATTATTATTAATATTAACTGTTAATTTTAAATTAAGAAATTTGTTCTTGTTTTTTTAGAAGATAATTTTTATAATCGGCTTTGTTTTTTAATTTTTTACGAGTTCTGATTTTTTTCTGTTGAAAGTATTATCTTTCTATTTTTTTATTAATTTTTTTGACTTGCTGAATAACATATCTCTCAGTAACTTATATATTACAAGCAATATTTATTATATATGAGTATTATATCTGAAGCTTGTGCGCGAGAGAAGTCTCTTCGTTTTGTACATTCGTAGGAGATTTTTAATTTTCTTTCTAAAATTCAATTTGAAAGGCTTTCTCTAAAACGCAATGGCTGCAAAAATAATTAGAGAGTTGTTGTTATTTTTTTATGTTTTGAAAGTAATTTTTATAATTATTAAATATATATTTATAAATTTTTATTATTGAAATTATTAATTTCAATATTATAACAATTTTATAACATTGTCGATTCTGTTTTTATTTATTGTTTTTTAATTTTTTGATTTATTTGTTCTTATTATATATTGAATGACATCAATTAATTCGCTTCAAATACGAATTTACTGCAAATGCAGTAGCATACCTGTTGCTGATTCTCTCGCTGTGTGGTCAGACGTGCTTCGACACACTGTCGGGTTTCAAGAAATGCCTGTCTTTGCGCCAATTCCCGTGGGTGATGTGTCAGTGCGCCGGCTACATTCGTCCCGCCGACTACCACGATCGAGCTTAGCAACTAAAATAGAAATAAAGTTGTACTGTTAGACTACAAGCTAGCTCAATTCGATTAGCATTTTTTTAGTGTGTTAGATCTCGAATTACTCTCGATCTTGCATTAATTTGCCGTTAGCTCTTCCACACGTTTTTAGAAAATTAGAGTCTAATGTTATTAATATTAAAAAACATTAAACATTAAGAAATTATTTATAAGCAAATGCTTTCTAATATTGCTTTAAAGTATTCCTAAAGTAATGTATTAGAAACAATGAACTACAATAGTACATGTTTTAAAAAAAATTTTGAAAACAGATTTTAAAAAATAAAGATTTCAAAAAAAATAGTTCTGTATTTTTTTATATTTATTTTTATTTGGTATTTTAATATTTCAAATTATTTTTTTTTTCTTGTAGATTACAAACATAAGAAACGATTTAAATATTCAGTTTTAGAAATTTAATAAGAAAAAGTACAAAGTATATTTTTATTTTAATAATTTAGAATATCTTGCGATGTTTCTTAAAAGATTGATAATTTCCAGTCTTCATAAAACATAAGAAATATCCACAATAAGGCGGATATTGTTTGATTGTAAAGAATCGTATGCGTACTCATGAACGAGGATGAGGAAGAACCAATGGATTATGAGTGTCACAAGATGAGGATCTCGTGAACTAGGCTGCTAAGAAGAGTTTTAATGCCGGATCAGTGACTATAAGCCGGGGATCGGATAGAAAAGAGCGTAGTCGGAAGAGAAAGTTTAATATTGGATTAGAGAAAAGTGGAAAGGTGGAGATTAAAGGAAAGAGACTTGAGAAGAAGAAGGATGAAGAAGAATCTTGCAAGCCTTGAAGGATATGGAAAAAGCATTACAAAGGAAACAAGATTATACGAGTGCTAATTCAATAACATAATTGTGATTTATTGTAACATGAGATTCAGCCGCTGGCTGAATAATGAATAAATTGTACTTTTAATGTTGTTTTTCTCTATTATATTATTTAAGTTATATAAAACATATATATCAAATTTCATGATAAATCACAGTTAAATATAGCCCGAGGATATACATATGCATTAATTCGACGGGTAATATTTGTAACTTTTTGTCGCTAACCAGAATTCGCTTGTCACTGTCACGTTTGACAATATTTGGTTTGGGGCCATACTGACTGACGAATATTACATGCGTGATAGATTTTATTTTACCATTTGTGTAAAGTCTACCTTTGCGGATCAGAATCAATTTGGCCCTTCGGCTCTTTCGATGCTGATAAAAACGCATGTCGATGCGAATCCCACAATCGATGAATGCATGTACGAATGACTTTGTAAGCCGTCGACGTTGCTCACGATTCGGTCGGCTTTATTGATGGCAAATTTTCTCGCGACACACGTGCAGCTGCAATGATGCACGTGCGATATACACCCAGCACGTTGTATCATGCACTTGCGACATTTACAGACCTTGTCAAATGCAGTGTGAATTGTATGACAAAAAGAATCGAGCAATCGATAGGATAAATATATTCATACAAATCAATGCAGACGTAGAATTGAATTTATGCAAATTGCAAATTTTGCAAAGAAAACGAGAAATATGGCTTTCGCGATATGGATTTTGGCAATATGGAAAATACGAAATGTGAAAGCAGGATGGAAGAAAAGAGATTTATTAATGTTACAAATATTTTTTAACAATCTCCATTATCATTATTGTGTGGCTCTGTAATTGCACAGCTTGGGGGACATAAGCTAGAAATTGTGGTATTTCACATATTTCATTTTTATTCAAATTTTTTTAAATGTCGCATTAAAATATTACGAAAAAAAGGGAGATTAAAGAAGAAATAAATGGTAGTGAAAAATTTATTAATAAAACTGACAAAATTATTTGTCATACAATCATTCAGTTAAATTTATTATAGCTTCATCACATGTCTTTTCTTTATTTCTTCTCTTCTTTTTCCCTATTTGAGAGCTTACATTTAAGCTAGTATTGTGCGAGATTGAGCGATCTGTACATAGATTATCAACGCAAAGTGCAGGAAGTTCGAATAGGAAGCGATAGACAAACACGTGTTTCGTTCTTGATAAATATCTCTTGCGTGGGTTCAGCTCCCGATTGACATCGCTCTTATTTTTAGACTTCGAGCCCTAACGCGCTCTCGTTACACGATTCAATAAGCACAATGTGAAATGGAAGAGGATTAACGGCAACCCTCACTTTCTTTTTCACGCTATGATGGCAAGATGGGTATTTAAGGGGGTGACGGCTTTGCGGCGAAAATCGATGGCTTGGCTTCGGAGGAATCAAAAGAAACGCGACGACGTGAAACCTCGTTTCGATCGACACTGACGAAACTCGTATCGGTCAATATTTAAATAAGCTCTTGTCAATATTCATTGCGGCATACGTGAAGGCTTCGTCACAATGTACTTAGTCCCCGAAGAAACTTGTTTTTTCAACTTTTAGGCTGACACGCGCGCTCCCCTTCTCCAAGTTTCGTCGTTTCTTTAGCAAATGAGATCTTAAAAGTGTTATGTATGTCTTGATGGAGTGGCTGAATTTGCCATAGAATTTGATCGCATGGAAAATGATAAAATAATAAAAAGTAAAAAAACTTCTCTTTTTTAAATTTAGAATTCGTTGACACATTAATCAATTTAAGGTAATTGCATATTAATCTTCTGAAGACTGGCATGTTTTTGATTGACTTTTTTATTTTAAGGGCTAGAACTTTTTTGTCAATGTCATGAGGTTGAGTGGCAAAAAAGATGGCGTCAGTGTCAAGTCCCTAAAGGAGCCTCCGGGCTTCTACAGGTTAAAGTATTTTTATTACATGAAAGTCATCAACTAATTTCTCAGTTTTAACAAATAACATGAAAGCGATTGAAAAATAAATATCAAGAAATTATCTTTTTTTTTTTAAGCAAAATTCTATTATATTATAAAAAATTTAAACAAAATTATACTTTAAAAAGTTTAAAAAAGATATTAAATATGTTATTTATATTTATAAAAGCCAAATGGCTCTTATATTCCTTTATCGAATTTAATTTGACTTTATTTAGGTAGTCAATAAATTTGTTTACAATTATTATACTTATATATTTAATATATTTAATGTATTGTATAAATATATTTTTAAATATTTTTATCTTTACTGTATTCTTAGATATCTAAATAATATTAAACATCATATATGATTTCATTTTGCATAATATGAAGCTTATGCAATTGCTTATTGATTTGAGGGTTAATGTAAGACGCGCGTCAGGAGATATAATGAAGCTCCACTCAAAGGCATTAACATTATACATTAGCTGCGGGATTCTCTGAAGCATGATTGCGCAATTAACAGCTGAAGTTAAATTTCAGCTGCGATTTACCGGAATAACGATAATAGTGAAATTTCTCGTCTCTCCTTATACCAATATAGGAAAATTTCGAAGCAAAGGGTGCGTTCTATCAAAGGGACTACTCGTTGAGTTTGCAGAGTTTCGAAGGGGCTTGTTGTAGCATACACAATTACACCAACCCTACGTGCATGGTCTTCTCATCTAATGAAACCCGAGTTCTGATGGGTTATTATCGGGACACCTTGTACAGTGGCTTGTATTGTGCGCGGTTCTTTGATCTATCTTCATGGAAAGTGCACCGACTATCTACGATGGGTCGACCTCTTGTCCTACATGAATCTTCAAAAGGGATCATCGGATCCTTCGTGGAAATGCTTTGGTGGCCATATAACTTATTTGTAATCTTGGGCGGATTTATTCGCAACCACCTGTGGATCGTTATTGGACCCTTGAAATCCTTTCTTTTTACGAGCTACATTTTTCGGCAGTATTTTGCAGACCTTTATGGCAATGTTCTTCTACGTAATCTGGTAAATCTATTGCAATTTTCTTACAAAGGAAAATACACTGAAAGAAAAGATTGATGCAACAATTTAGATAGTAAAATATGGCATAGCATTTTTAATCAGCTGCAACAATCAGTTTTTGGTTATAGCAGTAAATTTTTAGTTGCATTAATCTATCCGCAATGTCATGTATATGATTTTGATATATATATATGCCATATTTTACTATCTACTTGTTGTAGCAATCAATTTTTTCTTTCAGTATTAATAAACAATTCAGATTAATTCCAGGAATATTGTCAGTATTATGAGAGTATTCAAAAGCTAAAAATATATATATATATATATATTTATGATCTGCACAGAAATCTACATGAGACAAGTCTTCTTGTCGCATCTTCTACAAAAAACTTTTTTAAAAATAAGGAGACTATATTTAATATCATTATCTTTTTTAATTGTTTTTAGGATATTCATACATCTTTGGAAGTACATTACATTGAAAAGATTAGCTCTTAATAAAAAAAATACCATATTTAATCTTTTTAATCTCTTTAATTTCTTTTAAAATAATTTTATATTTTTATAGGAGAATATCATCTGTATCAAAATTTTACACAAAGATTTGTAAAGGAATGTAAAAATTACTTTTCTAAATTTGATTTCGTTTGCACATTGAAATGTCAGAATACAGATTTAAAATATTACATTCTTATCTATTTCTGTACGTCTATTTATATTCAAACGTATCGTACTACTGCGAAACTCCGATTTAGAGACAGAAAGAGGGGAAAGAGAGAAAGAGAATCGTTAACTTTTGGATGCGATAGACGGATGCTTTACTTTCTGTCAATTAAAATTCTGCCAAGTCAGGATATGTACGCGAAAGTGCGGTTCTGAACTTAATTATTTAGAAAGTTATACATCAGTCTCTCTCAAGAGATTTGCGGCTTTCTTGCGTTATCCTCAGGTCCTTACGAATTTAAAGGAAAATTCTACAAGACCTTGTTAAATATTGTACGTCGGAAAAGCGAGCATAGTTGGTTTCATATAGCCAATGGTTAGAATAAAAGTTTGTAACACTATGAAATTTAAACAGCTGTAATTCCGTTAAAAATGAAGGACATTTAAAAAGTTATTTTAAAACTTAAAATCTTTATTTCTGAAAGGTCACTAAGTCTTTTGAGTTTCTGTGAGTTCGGTTTTTCATAAAGAAAATTACGAGCTGGACAAAATGGACAAAATTTTCTTTTTCTTTTGTAATTCTGTCATGTATTCAAAAAAGAAGTCTACGAACACTTTTTTTACTTTTTAAAGCTTGAAGTTTTCCTTAGAAAATCATTTTTTAAAAATGTTTTACCTAAGATTTTTTTGTTATTGAGTTGTTGTTGGCGATTAAATAAAAGACATATTTTGATTCTGTTCGTATTTCTGTTAAAAATAAACGTATCGCAATTTAAAAAAAAAAACAGATTCTTAAAGCTGAAACTTTGCTTCTTTGAATAGTATAATTGCTAATTTAAAAAAAATGTAGACGTGATACAAATAAAATAGCGCTATGAACTTTTGTTAAACATGTGTATGTGTTTCATAAAAATACAGAGTAGTATTAGAAAGAAACATCGCCTCGGCTGATTTGTTCGCTATAATGGAGATCGAGTTTTGCAGAAAGATTTAAAAAAGTGCACTGGGCAAAAGAAATGTCTTTCACGGCATATAATCAGGTGGTTACTTTACATTCTGTACCGAGAGCGCTTTCACAAAGTTCGTATAACGGCCTTTGTAAAGAAATTGTATATTACTCGATGCAAAGGTAAAAGTGCATACGATATTGTTGATAACAAACAACAAGCAAGAATTTTAAAAAAGAAAGACAAGAGAAAAATATAAATTAATCGTGATATAATGATATAATTATAACATATGAGAAATCATAAAAATATAAAGATTTTCTTTTCTTTTAGGAATATTTACTATTTCCTCATTTAATTTTGTAATTTAAAACATATAAATTTAATACAACAATTAATAATGTAAGTTATTAATAATTTTTTTAAAATTAACGTTATCTAGTGAATTACTAATATTTTAAATTTTTATTTTATTTAACATTTCAATTAATAATAGTCATACATTTCTTCTTGATTGACCTAAACATAAATAGTAAAATAATACAATGTTGGATATACAAGGTGATCATCAAATTATGGTCTATCCTGAGAAGGTTGAGTGGTCTAAACTTAGCCGAAAGTCGTCACTTTACGATTTTTGTAATGGTACGAGATATTAATTACTAAAAATCATTAATTTAGTAATAAATATTTCGTTAATTGCGTAAAATGGTAGAGGACTTTTCGGTTCAATTTAGTCCGGTTTACCTGCTCAGGATGGATGATGCCATAATTTAATGACATTCTGTATATAGGGGTGGGCAAAATACGCAAAAAATTGTATTTAAATATAAAATACAAAATATTCAAAAAAATTGTATTTAAATACAAAATACTCTCAAAAAAGTATTCAAATATGAAATACAAAATACTCTTAATAAAATAAAAATGTATTTAAATTTTTTATTTTAAATACATATTGTATTTCAAATACGTCTATTCCTGGCTGAAATACAACATTAGAGATTGTTCACCAAATATAAATAAAGATAAATGATGCATCATGCACATTATGCGTGAAATGGAACTTTAGATTGAGTCAACAATGGTGCGATTTTAACTTTCATAAAAAAATTTTATAATTTAAAAGTATTTAGTATTTACAAGTTTAAAATACAAAATATTAAAAAAAAGTATTAAAATACAAAATATTTTCAAATAAAGTATTCAAATGCGAAATACAAAATACAAAAATGTATTTAAATACGTATTTTAAATACATTTACTTCAAATATTGCTCATTCCTATATGAATGTAAATGTAAATAATATTATAGTTTGAATATTTAAAATTATAATTTATATCATGATAATATTTATCGTATCAGAATATTTAATAATTTTAATGTAATAATTATATTAATAATCTTCAACAAGCTGCAATATAAGACGATGCAACAAAGTAGCCGTATAAATTATTCCTTTTGTGACTAATTGGCATTAAATGATAGGTATCTTGTTCTCCGTTGATGATTGATTGATTGATGGCTGTTCAAGTACTTGGATATAATGCCACATCGATCGTCACGCGTATCGAGTGTAATGATAACTTTAAAAGACGTTTATTAAAATTATCAGAGATTCTATTATATAGTAGGCGAATTGTATATCCAATTACAGATCGAATAGAATTCCCAAATGGATGAGACGAATAGGGGAACAATATTTTTCCTTGAATACATGTGTAACTCTCTTCATAGAAATTCCTTTTATGGAGCACTCTCATTCAATCATATTTCCTGTTTCTGCTCGAGCGACGAAACCTTCTTGACTTCAAATACCAATTGAATTTTCTGATTTGTGCTCGCCGCACGATGAGTCTTGATTTCTTCCTTCTCTATCTTGTTGACATTTTTAATTTACAGCTTTTCATAAAAATTTACGACTTTTTTTATAAATTTACAACGTTGTAATCAGAAATCGTCACGTTGATAAATAGTATATTTAAATAAGTCGTTCGTTCTTAACGTTTCTAATTGTAACTTGAATGAGAAATCGCATACATAAATTGTAATTTTTAAACTAAGGCAAAGAATAAAAAAAATCAGATTTTTCTATAAAATAAATTAATTCAAGTGTGTACATATATAAAATTTTATTAATAGTTTTATATGTGCATATTAAATATGTTTTATATGTGCATATAAAAATGTATTACAGAATTATATTGTAGAGAATATTTATAGTAAAATTCTATAATATATTTTTATTATTATGCAATAATTAATCGCGTTTGATAATTGATGTATCGTATTCTAATTCACGATTTGAATAAAAATTCAAAGTATCCAATAATAAAATTCTACGAAAAATTTCTTCCATATCAGAAAAGTCAAATGTAAATTTATGAGGGGCTTACGAGGAATGCACAAATTGTCGCTCCGTATTCAGATTTTTGCTACCTGAACCATAGCTCTCGGCTGCACATATTCGCATCTCCACTACTGAAAGATATTCGCATTGCCAATCCACTTTCATTTTACATTTTTTTCTGGAATAAACATTTCTCGAAAAATCATAGAGCACAACTTGTTGGAAATATTTAATATATATATTGTCGTAATATTTTTTATTAATCTGCAACTCAATAAATAATTTTTTAAGTAGAGAAATTAAAACAAGATATATTTTTTAATGATTTATATAATATATATATATATATATATATCTATCTTTTTTATGGAATTTAAATTGTTTATGTTTAATTGTTTATAAAAAATGTTATGATTTATATTTTATGTAGTTTGCATTTATTTAACAGAAAATATACTGCTTTTTTATATGTATTTGCTTTAACGTTTATACTTTATACTATCTTGACTTATTTTTGTTGCAAGGTGATAGAAAACAGTGCAGAAATTTATGTTTGCTCGCAACAATCCGTTTAAATTTTTTACTACTGACTGTTTTCCAGTACATTTAAACGCTTGCTATTTTGTTCAGCATTCGTTGAGAGAATTGTTTCGCGCAATTAAGTCACACATTGTAATTAATTGCAACAATGGATTTTTCATTATCTTATGTACAAAAATCTTTATTACATTGCATAGTAATTTGTTTCATATCTTAATTAAATCTTAATTAAAATTGCAATGGAAATTAAAATTTAATTTATTTATAATTTGACGTAAAAGAGATCAGATATAGAGAACAATATATAATACATATACTGTTAAAATAAAATGTTAATTTTAATATTTTGCATGTCTCAGAAAGTCTGTAAACGTCTTTAAGTTAAAATTAACATTTTATTTTTAACAATAGATAATAATTAAATATTTCTTTTAGTTGTATATCTTTTAGTTCGATTAAGTAAAATTATTTTGTAGAATACGTCAGTTTTTTATAGTGCTTAATTTCTGTATCGTCACGTGACACAAGTTTCTTTCGTAACGAAACACGTTTTCGACGTAGGCATTTTTACGACAAGCGATCCATCAGAGTTATCGATAAATCTGATGCAAGCGGACATTGCCATCTTCATGGCAACATAGTCGATGCATGTCGATGAAACGCAGTTTTCGAGACGAAAAATCACGTCTCTTTCATATCACCGTACATCGATGCTTTTACGTATTATATGTATTTGCATCTTTAATATATCGTACTGCGAATGCCAGAAATAAAAAGAAAAGTTTAGAATTTCGATATAACTAAATTATATTTTCTAATATAACAAGATTATTACGTAGCTTTTTTTCGCTTTTCCATTCACGTTTTTCAAATTTTGCTATTTGTGTTGTAAAAGAAATTTACACATAAAGTCAAGATTTATAACTAACTTTCCATTTGAACGGTCAAAAATCTCCGTTTGCACGAGTCACCTTTCATCGTCGTTACGACATCACGATCGTGCGTGTATGAAAATAAATGGGAGCTTTCGGACAGCGAGGTGTGGCAAAAACGTACCGTGGTCACCACCGTTGAAAGCGGTTCGCGTGAAAAGGCACCATTTTTCAAACTCGTGGTTCTGTTGAAAAATGATAACTCGCGTGCAATTAAGTCTTTCCTAATTTTCGCCGTGTCTCGCCGAGAGCAGCAATTAAGCAGACGGCCTCGCAATGTTTTCCCGTTTGTTCGCGTCATTAGAGCGTCGTCTTCATTGTCGTCGTTTCATTGCGTGGTTAGTTAGAACTGCATCAAACAAGAGGGTCGACCCAAGAGTCGAAGAGTGCTCCCGAGAGATATCGATTCGCTTTTTTCTCCACCTTCCGCCTTCGCGTTCATCGAGCCGAGACACCCACGCGACTTCCGTTTCCGACCCCGCGAGAACTTGTCTCCCCGAAAGATGCGTGGTCGGACGAGTCTCGTGCACGTGATCGTCGCAGAATTCGCTCGAAAAAGGCTCATGTTTCGGCTCCTGAAATGGATATACGTGCCCCACTATATGATTCGTTCAGATTGCGCCAAGTTGTCGTCGAAGGTAAACAATTGCTTTGCCGTGAGGATATTGTACGAGAAAACGGAAACGTTGACACTTGATACAATAGTTGGGATTATTGTAGTTCTCTTTTATGAATTTAGCACGTGGCATGTTAATACTGATTGTAAATACATCGTAAACTATAGGGTTTATACCTTAATCGTTATTTATTGCGACTTTAAATTTTAATCGCCCAATCGCTTTTTTTTTTTAGGCTACATTTATCTCCGATATTTACTCCACAAAAATCAGAAAAAAATAAAAGAGGTGAAAAGAGGAGAGAAATTATTCTGTTATATTAGTTAGCCTTTATATTAGTACTGTGTCTTGATTCTATTTTATTGTTAATATTAATGAAATCATTACTAATTAAATTGAATTGTCAATGTAGTAAGTATAAGTATATTTATGTATCATAATTTACATAAAATAATTAAAGAATGTAAATGGCTTAATAGTTATTTCGTGATACATAATAAAAAGGATATAGAGGAATAATAAAGGATGGGAAGCTATTTAGTTCTTGATTCTTTATTCATTACTCGATGTTTTATATATTCCATTTGTTTGAGATATACGACATTTTTAGCGCGCGAGATTTATGTTCGGAACACACAAAGTGTATAGATTAGATTCAGTGTATTAAATACATTTGTGCATTTTATGACATAAATCCTATATCATAACTTATAATATATGCAAAAGATTAGAATTATTATTTATTAATTTGTATAATACATATATTCAATATTTTTATTTCTTCGTAAATACATTTTAGAAATTACTACGTTACGTTTTATATCTTATTTCTAAGCATTATAAATTTTTCATGAGCCGTACAATCCACATGGAAAAAAAAATGTTGCTGGCTACAGCTAATTCTGATTAGCTGAAATTGCATTAGCTATGAAATTTGCTAATACATATAAAGGATTTGCTGCTGTAGCTAATATAAGGATGTAATCGCAAAGTATGCATGTCTGTTATAGATTAATTTATTTAGCAGCATGAAATTAATTGTCACAATTATCGAATATGTTCGAATAAAAGAAAATTGTCTCTACCACAGCTAAATATGATTTGCTGGAACTGTATTTGCTATTAAATTGTCTGCTACACAGAAAACGTTTGCTGCAATGATCAATACATCGACATCATAGCAAAATGCTTGTCTGTTATAATGATAATATTTAGGCTTCATAACATAATGGAAATTAGACTTCGCAGATCGTCATTAGGTATCCATATATTACGACTAGAATTTAGGCATCACATGCAAATTTTTGCTGCTGCAACTAATCTTTTTTTTCCGTGCAACTACGATAGTTATATATTTTACCCTTTTGGGATAGAAATGCAAGGATTTTAAAAAGCTTTTTTAATATAAAGAATAGGTATTTATATTTTATTTTTTATAGTAGTAGACAGTATATTGTTTTTATTGATATATTATTTTTCTTTAACATAATAAATAAAATACTTGATAAATTAAGTTCAATAAATGCTGCATATATCCAGTTACCTTATTATGAGATTTCCGTCAGCTAATAATTTAGGTCAACTTTATTATTATATAACTTAATTATTAAGATTTTTTTGTTTTCTGCAGTAATTAAATTGCCCGGTGTTTTGTATGAAAAAATTTCACGTATTTCTTACTTATAAAGACCGCCGAATCATCTCAATATCGACTGACCGTTTTATCTTGTAAGGCTTTTATCTTCTGCTGCCTTTACAAGGAAATAAAGGCAGCAGAAGATAAAGGATTTTACAAAGAAACTTGATCCCAGGCCATAGCGATCGGATTTCCTGTTACGGGTTGTGTCGTAATTAAAGGAGTACTTACACCGAACAATTTTGGACATCACAAATCTCTCCTTATCGAAATGATCCTTTTATTGATTTTAGTCTAATAGCTCAACACGTCTCCCTATATTTCGAATTATTAATTTTAATGAACTTCAAATTATGTTTTTACTAATTACAAGTCACATCATTATCTCTAGATGTAGATAAAGGCGCGGCTTGCAATTGATAAGGATGTAATTTCGAGTTTATTAAGATTACTAATTAGAAATAAAGTAAAGCTACGATGATTAATAATGCATTATTAGTCACCGTAGCTTTATTTTATCACTTGTCACAGACAAGTGATACTATGTAGGAAAGCTGTAAACTGAAACACTATATAGTTTCTCATAGCCACAATAAACTTGGCACAAATCAAATCACTTAAGCTACGGACGTTGCTGAAGCTTCTTATCTGATACGTCGTCTCATTAAAAGTTGTTGATCAACTTTTGCGCAGAAAGACAAAAAGTCTACTGTTTACAAGAAGTCGTCAATGAATACACAATCTTTCGAATTTGATTTATTATCAATCAATTTTGGCGACGCTAAAAAACGACTCGTTAATTAGCACGATATAATATCGTAACGGATTCCTAAGGGACGCAATTAATTCCTAAGCGGATCAAGCTATACAATGGAATTCTCTTTGTTCCGTTCGTAACTTTCGCTAACGTTGCAGCAGCGTAATATTCATGCCAATTAACGCAACGCGGAATATATTTCCGCGCTATTAGCAGAACGCGGAGACACTTTATTCATGTGTCGAGATCAATCCTCATTTATTCTCGCTCAAAGTTCGCAAATGCTTTCCAAGAGTGATATTATAATATGATCTTATTGCACGCGCGTTTGCGGTGCACATGAAACATACACATTTTTCTGCGTTATATATTTAAGATATTTTTTTAAGATTTGAAATCGACATAGTTCCGATATCACGAGGTATTGCATAATACAATAGAAAATATGAATTCAATACTTTGATGGCAAGAAAAGTAATTTCAATGTTCATATTTAAGTTGACAGATGCAGAAAAAAAAACGTTTTCTGTTTTAATTGAATTAAAATAACATATTCACGCTAAATACGAAAATTATTTTAATGATTAATTATTTTAATGCACAGATGTGAATTGAACCTCAATCTCCGTACAAGTGAAACTACTCTAGCGAATTACCGATATAAAAGATGGGAAAATTGCTAGATTAAATATTCATGAGAGAATTTTTAGACCTTTCTGACTGTTACAATAATTTTCTTACATAATATTCTATTAAAATACAATCTTTAGAATTATAGTTGTCAGTTGTATTTTTATTCTTTTATCATGTTTCTAAAAATCCCATTTATTGTAACTTTTTGATGCGCTCATATGATTGCGGTTTAATCGAATTTGATTTAATATGCTGTCGCATATAACCTTTTTCCATCGCATTAATTGAAAGTTGATGAACATTTATGAAGAAATATAAAGCAAAATAAAATAATGAAGAAATAAATAGAAAAAACATGTAATTCAATGAGAATTTAAGGAGAATCGCAACGACAACTAAATTTGATTGATATTGATAAAACAAGTTCTTAATTTCAAATAAAACATTACGTAACACATTAAGTACATTTCTTGTTCTGCTATATCGCATAATAAGTTGTATACATTTAAATTGTACTTTTCATTTTTCTTGTAAGCTTCAAAATCATAATTTGAAGATCTTATTATATTTTTATACATTATTTAAATATGGGAAAACTACTTTTTGTTTGGATATATTCTTTGGAATCATTTATATCACTTAACAGAATACTAGTGACAGATTTGTAGTAATTATTTGCAATCTTCTTTTTAATTCTGGAGAAGGATTTTTTATAAAACGAAGAAAATGGAAAAGTACAAAATGCGTATTTTGTCGGTATTACAGATAATCCAGAATCCCTTTAATACCAGTTTGTGGTTATACATGTAACTAATGCGTTTGCATATCACTCTCCATTTACAATTAGCAGTTAAAGAGAGTGTGAATTTTTTAATTCGTGTCTGATTTTTTAATATCTTAATGTTAATTATACTGTTGATAATTATTTTTATATGAAGAAGGAAATACATGTTTTTATTTTTAAAAGATTCTTATTTTATACTATTAATTGTTCCAAAATTATTTATTTACAGATATTCGATATTATTTATACACAGATAATTTCGAAATTTTATCTAAAACAGAAACGCGTATTTATTTTTCCGATGAACCAGCTACAATTGGCCGTTTAAATATATAATGAAATACGCAACGAAATAGTTATTCTGATTTTGGCGATGGAAAAGATATGAGGATCATTGATACGTGCATTTAAAAAAAAAAGCGTGTAAATGAAAAAGCATATCGTTGAGGAGAGTCTATTCAGCCTCTGGCAATCTGTTTTTCATCAACGCGGAATTCAGATTTTATGATGAAACTTCCGGTTTACTTCAACTTTCCTAGATAGGTCTTTTTCCCAACCTCATTGAAAATATAAATCAACGATCGTAATGACATCGCAAAAGTTCTTTAACTTGTCTCCGAACGGAAATCTACAGCAAAGTTCCATCTAGTTCATTTTCGAATGTTTTAATTAAATGTACACAGGCCACCTCATTATAAAAGTTCATGTTTGTGGATTGAAGAGCGTGGTAATGGAGCTCCCAAAATATTTTTGCGAAAATTCAAATTCGTGAAATGATCTTCAAGGTTTGAGAGTTGCCTTTGAGAAATTATTATGCATGTCTAAAGAACAGTCACGTGAGCTTCGTATTTAACATTTCACAGAAGGAGACGATCAATTCATTGTCGACAACGATTTATTGTCGTCACGATCAACAATCGCGGTTTAATTTCTTTGTCTCTTTCAAGCTTTGAGAATGAGCGAAGAATACAATTAAACAAGAATTAAAAATCAACCAATGTTGATAGTGAGATCGTGAAACAGACTACCGCGAATATCCTCTATTCTTTTCCGAACAATTAACACGCATTCGTCTATGCAAGGACCTCGTGGGATTGTTAATCGACAGTTTATGTACTGCAACGAAAGATTTCTTCCTCTGTATGGCCGTGCATGCATTGTGCTCTTTCAAGCTCGAAACAGTAAAAGCGAACACGCAAACGATCAAATGAACGTTCCCATGTCGAAACGGCAGTCTTTCCGAGAGACTATTTCATTCGATCCTTTGTACGCTCGTTTTCATTCGAGCATTCATATTTGCGCGTCCGCGTTCATTCGCGGCTTGCATTCCGGTAATGCGTTTA
Source organism: Atta cephalotes (assembly GCF_000143395.1). Classification (NCBI taxonomy): domain Eukaryota; kingdom Metazoa; phylum Arthropoda; class Insecta; order Hymenoptera; family Formicidae; genus Atta; species Atta cephalotes. The sequence goes on from NW_012130096.1 coordinate 909,104, forward strand.
TTTCATGTTATTCCGCGTATGCAATGTATGCATGAACAAATATGCATTGCCCGAGATGTGTTATTTCACGCGCACAAGTATGCGCATAGCATCGTAATTGCCACCTAATTTACATAATCACTTTCCATGGCGAACTCACTTTAGCTTCTTGTAACGTAAAATTTATTATTCTGAAAATTGTGGAATTCTCGCGCGTTTTCACTCTTGAAAAGATAAGACACTAGTGAAGATTAACATATTGTTGCGCGAATAAAATTATAAAATATCGCAAAAAATTTCATAACTTTGGACTTTAAATGAATTATTAATTTTTTTTATTCATCCGAACAAAAATAACTCGCTTTATAATTTCTACGTATTTATAAAATTTGATCCTTACAGAAATCAAATACTAGCCAATTTAACTCTGCAGATCTGTTTAAATTTACGCATGATTATATTGTTTGAATTAATACGATAAAAAAGCTCTAATAAAAAATTTGCAAATTTCTACAGGAAAAGATCTTACATTAATAAACGAAGTTATCAGAGAAAAAAGTTTTGACCCTTTGTGATTATGGATGCCAATTTGATGGTAAAAAAACGTACGAGATTCTATATCTCTAAGTTCTTATTTCGAAATGAGACTTGCTATTTAATTAAAGTTCTCTCTTTGCATCTAAATGCCAGATATTGCGTACCAATGTGCGTGTAGCAACTATTCGCGTAATATCGTTTTTACCATTAATATCATTTTATGCCATTTTGATATTAGTCATGATATGAATTATTGCACTATTTTTTTTTCTGAAAATATCAATCTTTAAAGAATAGCCATAAATTTTTTAATGCTTCAGCAAAATCATTCTCTTCCTCCCTTTCTCTCTCTCTCTCTCTCTCTCTCTCTCTCTCTTCGTGAATTTTTACAAAACCACTATATTTCTATGTTCTACAATATTTGAAGTTCTACAATATTTGTTAATTTTTTTATTTTGAAAGAACGAAAATTATGAATATAGCAACTGGTTAAACGAGCATGAGTCATTTTGTCCCGTGATTTTTTAATGTAATTACGGAACTTAAGAAATGTGATGACTGCGAAAGATTAAATGAAATATTAGTAAGAAAATAAATTATATTTCAAGTTAAATAGATCAGAACAGACTAGCAGATATAGATATAAATTATCTTATAAAGAAACGATTTTATTATTTAATGAAAAATTCAAACAATATCATATCTCAAAATGCACTTAATTTGTGCGAGTCAGTCTAAAATCTAAAATTTTGACTTTACAGAAATTCAATACTGATTAATTTATTACAAAGAGACAGTAATTAATTATTTATTTGGAGTATTAAAAGTATCTAATTAATTACTAGCTTCTTTAATATTAATTGATCAGTATTAGATTTTTGTGAGGCGAGAATTTTAGAAAATAAACTACACAGAAAGAAGAATACTTATCCGATCGAAATATGTAAACAAAATCATGGGCAAGTTATTAAATATAACGTAGGTACACTTTATATCGCAGACTTTATTGAACTTCATATTTAATAAAGGATCAAGTGAACAACGTGCGAGAATTATGATTGATTACACATTATAATACAGCGTGTAGGAAACTCTGAAAAGTTTCTAATACCATTTCCCGTGAGCGACGGCCGAATTGGTTCTCCATCGTAACTTTTTTTGCGAATAGGCGACCGATTGTATGAGAATCGATAGTAATCCCGTGAGATGGAAACGCGTCAGGACAAAGTTTTCTCCGGGATTCTCTCCTTTCTATTAACCTCATTGCCTCTTTACTCATCCCTTTGCGATTTCAACGGAAGAGCAGCCCGTCGTCTTCGCATGTTATCTGGTAAAATTACTGACGTAACCACAACGATGTCGACAAAGTCTTTTGTAATTTTTTTATCCAAAATATATACACACATACATGTATTCTTTGTACGTCTTATCGAGTGATGAACATCAACGTTGCACTTTGTGCCGCTCGCATGAACCGTACGCGTATAACTCAATCTCGTCGTGAAATAAGGTCTTTTGTATATTATCGCGGGAATTAAATTGAAAGAAGTGTCTCATTTGAAAAAAAAAGAAAAGGAAAGAATTTACCTTGAACTCGCGATTGTGCATCTGACATGTAATACTTGCTTGTTTGTAAAACAAATTCGAAATACCTAATTATTTTTCTCTTTGTTACCGTACGTCATGGAATTCCGAATATGCGCATTTTAATGATGCACCGAAGCTAGATAGGTTTGTTCACGTAAATGTTATTAAGATTGCACGCTGCCGAGATAAATTGAAGTTCTCGAAACGCAAATGCCGAATGGAATGAGCCACACAATGCTAGTCTCGAGAAACCCTCTTATTAATCCTACATTCAAGATTCCTGTTGACGTATGTTCTACAATATATAACTCTATTTCAAATGAAATTGATTGCTTTTAGAATAGGCTAAATTAAATGTTTGCGCTTAATTAATTGTCTTGCATAAATTAACTGTATTTTGAGATAGAGTATTTTGAGTTAAATTATTTGGATTTTTTAAGGAATAAAATCCGTTTCTTCATTATAAGATGATTCTTGTTCTTTTGTAGAGTACGTTTTAGAATACTTATTTTTCTGATTACACAGTAAAACACTGTTTTGTATTTGTGTTAGAAATGAATCACTCACGTCCTTGTTAAAATTTTATGTTGAATTTTTAATATGTTAATTTAACATAATGTGATTATATTATTTAAATAGTTTTTGTTGTGATTATATTAAATTTTTTACTGATATTCAATTTTTTTATTGTCACAATTTATGAGTAAGTGAACAAGTATATACAAAAATAATGTGTTTTAAAACATAAATTCTAAGATAAACGAATGAAATACGTGCTAATTTAACATAAATGTTAATTAAAAAAAATATCCTTCCATAATTTGCTTACAAATTGTCAGTATTATTTTTTTGTGGTAATTTTTTTACATAATATTTTATATTATTTTTTCAACATATTTATCTTGAATTAACACAAAAACTTGAGTGAACCATTTGGAATATATGAAATGTATTTAATTTAATTTTTCCAAAGCTAATCATCATTGTTACTATCGTTGTTACTACCGTTTTCATTGTTGTTATCTAATTCATTAGATAGACGCCTCCATATTGATAAGAGCCACTTACAGCTGTTACGTCGGGCTTTCTATTATTTCATTCTATTTAACTCGCTACAATGTTTCACTGGCACGATTGCCATTCTCGCCAATTTCTCCGCTCGTAGCCGGCTGTTTATCTTTATTCGAAAATGACATCGAAGAAATAGTTATTTGTACCATGGCACGATATTTTACATCAACGGTAGTTTACATCGCAATCTATATTCGGGCCGAATTATTTTAGTAACAAAATCGATAGTTACTGCGGCTTAAGATACACACGGGTTGACCCTTCGGAATCATCCTCCACCTGATCGTCAGTGGGTTGTCCACGGTAACAAGGTCGCATATTACACTTTTGGAGTGGAAAAGATTGTCGGCCGGGTAATCAAGATAAGGGTCGACACCGGATTGTCCCTTCGTTCTACTGTTATCCCTAGTTCTCCGCGTCAAGAAACGGACGGAAAAAAAGAAAGATGTAGATAACAGAATTATAAGAACAAACGATCGTCCTTCGCATTCCTCGCAGGAGAGATGGAATACTTAATAAGCTCAGTCTTCGGGTTGTTCTTTCATTTCGTTTATTAGCCCTTAAGTAGACATAAAAAAATGATACCTGCGAATTTTGAATAATTTCGTAATTTAGTTGATAGAGGGGAATATAAAATGGAAGATTTTAATACCTAAATCTTTATAATATAATTTGTCAACAGTGACTGACTCAGCTAAAAGTGAGGTGACTTTTCCGCTCCGCAAAAACTCAATTAAATACGGATTTATGTTTGAATATTCGATGAACATACGAGTCACGTCATGCAGACGTGACTAACGTGAGATGTGTAAGAAACGAGCCTCAAATCTCAATCACACAAAATGAAATTTTATGGAGGAGATTATCCAATTAGAAAGAAAAACAATTGCATTTGTTTTAGAATGACATATTCTTGACTGTTCGTTTCAATATTTTTGATGACGTAACTTTACAAGTACCTTTGTAATCGCTCGCGATTTGATGTATCTAGGTCGTTTTCGTGACTTCGTAGATCCGATATCGAAGATCGAGTGTGATTGATCGAGTCGTCGTTGTTCGCAGGAGATTCGGTTTCTCGGCAATCACGCGAAAATATTCCGCGTTCACGAAGAGGTAAAAATTCTATTTCGCGAGTCAAAGACCTCTCTAGATATAATATTCCAGTATCTTAATTCTCGTATCTTAATTAAAGTGACGCAACACGGGTTAATTCGAAGTTAATTAACGCAACGATGGCGGAATTGAACGTATCGTGATGTGTCGACGGAGGAAATTCGCATTTAATTCGTAAAATGACAGAACGGAAAAATACGGAATTTATATCAAGAGATCGTTCGTTAAATTTGATTTAACGTACCGAAGGCGTAGTTTTTTATTTAGGGCTTATTTGTTTTTTCTTTTCTTTGTTTCCCTTATTCGTTGTTTTTTTATTTAGCGACGATCTTTTTCCTACATAGCGCCATGCCATTCAAATCTGGACCAGCCATTCGATTTGTTTTCGTTGGAATGGAAGATACGCGAACGTTCGTGAATTCTTCGTACCGAATTTTTTTGTGATTTACCCCGCAGCGTCGATTAAAATTGTAGCCTTGTTCGCATTTCACGTTAATATCCGTTTTTCATGGAAAATTGCCGCACATTTCCACCAGGTAGACGCGCAATTATTGAAATCGTCGGAAATTGAACACAGGATTGCGTTGATCGTGAGGAAAAATAAAGGAATGAACATTTTGCAGATTTTAATAGATTCGCTCGTATCTGATTGAGTAATTAATTGAAACATAATAGTTGCAATATAGTTGTAATCTATATTACAGAAAAATATTTGCTCTACTCTTATACAAAATATATGTTACATTAACATTTTACATACATATCAGACTGTAATTAATTTAAATTTCATCTTATTTTATTGTGTTTCTTTTTATGTACATATATCTTTATTATAATATATATGTA
>NW_012130096.1:914256-931236 GCF_000143395.1 Atta cephalotes
CTANATANATATATATTATATATATATAGTATATATATATATATATATATATATATATATATATATATATATATATGTAATGCGCACTGAAAACAGCATTAAAAAATTATTGAATGAATTTTATAAAAAGCTACTTTTTGCTACTTTATTATTATGCTTTTTTACTTTATTATTGTTGTTATTACTCTTGTTTATCATTTTCAATAGTATTTAATTTTTCTTTGTAATATACATATTTTAAAACTTGTTACGTTTGCAAATATTTGAACACTCATACCTTATGGGAGTTATACCAATATCGTTTTGATGAAAATTTTACTCGAGGTTTAGTTTCTCATCAAACTTTTTAGCTTTCGGTATTTAATATTAAATAGCCTAGCTTTAGGAAGGATATTGAAATAAATCTCTGGCAACGTAAAGAAATTTCAAAGCAAACTATTTATAAACAACTTCCGGTCGCGTCTTATCAAGATATGCGATAGTGTCTCGCGCTAAATATATATTATTCTGTCCATACACGTTATTGTGTAGCATGTATAATCGATACGGTAAACAAACAGTACTGCAGGTTTGTAAAAAACAATTTTAATTTTTTAATTTTGTTTCTCATAAGTAACGAGTCAGAGAAAATGGAATAAACTGAGATTACCTGTTACACTCCTAACGAGAATACATCATCATTAAAAAAAACGTAACAAAGAGCTACTGTTTAAAGCCCATTTTAGACGATGAATAATAGAATTTGAGATAGAATTTGAGATATAATTTTATGCGTCGTGTAATACAGAAAACATGCAAATAATCGTAATTATAAATTTATGATGTAATGCTCTATTTTTATAAAAAAGCGCATTTAATATGATGCATCTTTTATATTTATAAAAACGCAGAGTATAAATATCATGATTGATTAATTGTAATTGGTGTAATGAAAATTAAAAATATGTAACAAATATTATTCAAATGTGCTGCAAATAACACATATTATTCATATATAAATAACATAACATTATAACTTAAGATAGATTAGTTAAAAATAAGAAATTTTTCTTATTAATATTGTAATTATATTTATAATTTAAAATATGTTGTAAAATATGATATATAAAATTATAAGTAGAATTTTATTTCAAATTTTGGAATTATTGATCGTGTAAAATGAGCTTAAAATTGTAATTTATTTTTAATTATATAAATTGCATTAATAAATTTTTTTCTTGTAAGTGCATTAATATATTCTTAAATTATTTCATAACTTACAAAGTCAGAAAAAATTAACAAATAATTGATTAATTCTGTGCGATACCGCTCTCTTTTTTTTTATATTTTAATAATATTCCGTAATTTTATAAAATCGATAAGAATGCAGCTTATACAGCTGTGTCGTGAAGAGGAAAGTTTATCTCTGAATCTCTTTCTTCTTGCCTTTGCCATGTCTTTTTCTTGCTTTGCTTTCACGCTTCGCAACATTTTCCGTCAAATATTCATATCGAAAGGATAAACGACGGAACTCGTCTTTCGCTTATCTATATACGTTGGCGCTTCCGCTGTCTTCAGCGCTGTGTCAGTTTGTACTCCTCCACTCCGCAAATAAATGGCAGCTGTGCAATATCACGAATTGTCGCGGTTCCCTTTTCGCATTTCCGGTCGATTAGGTGCTTCCCTCGTGTACCAGCTTGCGAGCAAAGCGATTGCACATACTACAAACAGGCACTTTCAACCCGATCTCTGATGCCGAGTGGTCCCGACAAACGGACGCGGAATAAACTGCGCGTCAAGTGTTTGTGGCTTTCATCGCGATTACACGGAAGTGGCACATCACATTGTAAGGACCGTTTTCATAATAGGAGAGAACTGCCGAGTATACTGGTCGCCTAAATCGTATCTAATCAATATTTATTTTATATTACTAGTTGATATAGGCAACATTTAGTAACAGTAATATAAAATGAACAATGAATAATACAGATAAAAATATAATAGCCTATGTCTTGTTTTATGAACGTTAGTGTTTTAAAAAATCAGGTACATCTGATATTAATTTTTAATTAATTTATTATAGAATATTTTACATTCACTATATGCACACTTTTGTATTACAAAGATTAAATCAATATTTTCACAAAATCCATCAAGTTTTCTTGTATCATCACAAGGTAAGATAATTAACAATAATAAAACTAATAATTAATCTCAATAGAAATGCAAAAATATATTTGAGTCATTTTTATTTTGACGTCATGTTTCTTTTCATTTTTGTTATTTAATAATTATAAAATATTGGATTGTCCGGAAAGTTCGTGCCGACTAACCTATATAATTTAATAAATGTATACTAAAATTTAAATTTTCTGCGTTTCAATTTTCCTTCAACATCGGCACGAACTTTCTAGACAATCCAATATTTGATTTCCTTCAATTATTAATTGATTATTAGGTATTAGTTAATGATTTTTTTTATTAATCTTATACTTTTAAATACTTTCACTCATAAAGTCAATACTTTGAAAGGAAATATGGTAAAAAATATCTATAAGTACGATTTAGGCGACCTTTTGCAGCATGTTACAAAACGACTTATAACAAATTAATTTATTATTGATAGAAAGTTAAACATGTAATACAATAATAACCTCAAGGCCTGAAACCTCAAGCTACAACTTTCTAATGTTTATTTGCGTATAAAACAGAGTCAAATGGAAAATATAATAAAAAATAAGTGGTACGCATTCGATAATTCTTTCCTATATGGTTACCAAAACATTAAAGAAATCAATGAAAGAAGTATGCTCAAGATCCTAGCTGAATAGCATTGAGACCTAGCTAGGATTATAAAGCATAAAAAAAGGATTAAAAAGTTCCATATGCACAACTTTGTAAAATAAGTTCCTTGAGTACTGTTCAAAATTCGCTATGACCATATATTGTGTACCATGTAAGACTGATTTTATTCGATTTCTCGAATCATCCAATATTTGGAATATTTATTAGGTATGGGAAAAAGTTCGTGGCGTTTTTTAATGCCATCTAAATCTGCGGGAAACGCCACGAACTTTTTCCCATACCTAATATATCGTCCAATCTGAACAAAGCCAACTAAAATTAAAAATTTTGGACTCCAAATGAATAATTATAAGTGATTTTATTAGGTGTAGGAAAAAGTTCGTGGCGTTTTTCCAATTAGATGGCATTAAAAAACGCCACGAACTTTTTCCTAATATATCTAATATATTAATCGATGAAGAGAGGGGAGAGAAACACTCAAAGTATGAAACAAAAGATTTTAATTGATTTGACAAAGATACTTGCAGTTCAGTATTTTTAACTATAACATTTCCTTTAACTATAACATTTTTAACTATAACATCTCTCTTGTTTCAATACGTTTTCTTTTATAATGGCACCAAGATGACATATATTTAAATGTGTTGAGTGAGGTTCTTATGGAACACCTAGACTCTTGTTCCAAGAAATCTAACACTTCCCCAACCAACAAATGTTTACGCGACTGGTTCTTTTAAATATTTTCCACATTGTCTACAATGGATCGCGACCAGTAGCTGCTTCGAAGTGATCCCGTATCAAAGGCTGATTTATCTCGATTGGTACATTCGCCGCTTGTCCATCTTCCCCCTCAGATCGAACTCCAGGGACATTGCCGTCATTAGCAAATCCGAATTTCTGTGACATGACGGCATCTCATCGCGACCAGGAATTAATCGGATTAATGAACTGTATCAAATATATTTTAGATATTACTTCAATGTCTTTGATACAATACGTTACCGCCGTCACCGCAGGGAGATGCCTTGGACGCAGAGAATTGGATAAGAGTACATAATCATACTAGTACATAGTCATAATAGCGAACTTTGGATAGTTCTAGAAAATCTCTCCTATAAAATTGGGCTTATGGAATTTTTAATTCTCTTTTGATACTTTAAAATTTTAGGTATGTCTCAAAATTGTTCATTTAGAGTTCAATTCTCCTATAAAACTGGGCATAGTCTTTTATGAATTATTTCTTATTAATTTTTAATCTTTAGATAATTTTTAATCTTTATGTATTGTGAAAACAGGCTTAAATGAGAAATTTCTATGAAGAGGCTAATTATGTAACTTTTTCTCTAGGATAGAAACGTGAAAAATGAAAATTTTTTGTATGCCAAATGAGCAGAATATCTAAAATCGATGCATTAAACAACTTTTAAATATCTTTAAAAGTCTTTAAGCAAGATTTTTAAGATATTTCATAAAAAATTCTGAAAGATATCTTGAAATTGTCTTATGCGTTGATTTAGAATTTTACACAATTTTACTCAAATTGTTCCACTTTAATTTTCTGTAAACAATAAATTTTATTTAGTCTCACGCCATGCAATTCTACGTTCACAATTGTTCGATAAACGTTATTAATGTCTTCGTTACAATGGAAACACTGTTACACTTGAAATTTGCCGATAACGATTGTTCATGTTTCCCCTTGATTTCTTGATTTCTCATCGATGACATACAACTCACATAAATAATGTTTAGTATGCCATCATTATCGTTTCTGTTAGAGCTCGCATGATTTCTTATTTTTTTTTGTATCTACTGACTTTTCTATAAAGGGGACAGTTTAATAAAACGTAAATCATTATTTAGAGAAATCTTGTTATCGTCGTAATTCAGTGTTATATCATCAATATGAAAATCTCGTGCCATACCATTATATAAAATATCTCCCAGTTATATAGCCTTTCATAGGAACGAGAAAATAAAGTTATTTATGTTATTTACGTGAATCTGCTAGTCCATGCTCAAGGGACATTTCAGGTGGATTTTCTATCCTCCTGAAAAAAAATAAAAAACACAACATCGGATCTGTGTTATATGATGCATGTGATATAATGTCAAGCGAGAACCCTCTTTTCCACGACATGACGGATGGAGCGAAAAGAACGTTGCAACTTACGTTTATGCAGCGTGACTAGCAATGTCTTCATTTGATAATTCTTTCGTGATTATTTGCATATTTGAATAAGATTTGCTTTTGTATTCTCAAGGTTCTGTCGTCACCGTTATTTCCAGTTCGCATGGAAATCTTAGCAAACACTTTTATCTCAATTTTTCTTTCACTTCACTTATTTCAATAATATATTTTTGTTATTACAACGTTTGAAGCCATTAAAGTTTGACATGCGCTCGATTGTACGAATAAACAAGTTTTCAAATGGCACTTCTTTTTTCTTCAGGTCGATAAATATACATATAGAAATATAAATATAAATAGAAAATAAATATAACATATAGAAAAATTGAAAAAAACTAATGCGTAGGATCTGTACTCCGGTTTGTTATTCGAGCTGTCGTGAAAATCAGTTTACAATAAAGTATCCGACGGAAATTTTGTGAGCGCAAGCTCATTTAGATTAGGGAGATGGCACAAACCCGTGAATTCGTACAGAAAATTGGGATATGTATAAATAGAACAATTATCGATGAGAATGCGTTGAGTAATGGATTCAGAACGCACCGATGTATAAATGCTCTTTCAATCTTGTATATATGTATTTCAACGTGAAATGTGTAAAGTAGAAACGTTCCTACCAATTTTGTTATTAATGTGCTAGAAATAGTAAAAAAAAAGATAAATAAATTTTCAACAAAAACTTCCTCCTCTTTATATTTTATTTATCATATCGTATACTAAAAGAAATAATTACTAACAGTTTGTAACCCAATTAGCTCAATAAGCACCGACTTGTGGAAATAAAAATTAAGAAACTTTGTTGTTTCCGAGTTAATTAAATACTAATTATTGCGGCCAAGCATGAGGCAAATGACATTTTTTGTATGCGTTTTGAATTTTGTCAGATGCTGTAATCCTGTGTCTTCATAAAAGCGAAAAAAATATTACATTGATAAAAGCAAGGGAAAAAATTTTACGTTACTAACTTGTATAAAATGATCGATATAGATGTTCGTTGTTGCATCTCGTGTGATCGTTAAGAAGATACGTTATCGGGAAAAATCCGTACTGCGTTATGAACTGCAGATAAAGTATACGCATGCAACTATTATTAATGCTTTTACGCGACATAAAAAAAAATGTATCGATGTATCGACGGTTATGAGATTCGAATGGATGAAATAAGGATTTGCCAGAGGCGAAATATTCTGAAAAGCAACGCTACAATAGGCGGCTCACGAATATATGTATATCGACTCACATAAACGATGTCTTTGCAAGAATTCTTTGAAAACTTTTATAAAATCAAAAAATTGTACAAAAGTTTTGTCTAGAATGATTTGAATATAAAATGTAGAATCTGTTTCGCATGATAATTTATTAAAAATTGTGATTTTTTTTTAAATTAGAACACATAAGAAAATTTTTTTAGCACGAGAGCAAATGTAAAAACTGTATTTATTATACGATGTTAATTTATTTTAATTTTTTATGCAATTTTTAATTTATTATAATTTATACATTTTTTATACATTTTTTTACTAGATCGCGTCACTACTTCGAGATATAGTGCGAATACAGTGGCGTTGGTGTAACATTTGAAATAGGTCAGTATAAAAGTAGCTCCCTATACAACAAAGATGTTAATTATCCGAGAGTGTCTGATCCTTCAAAAGCGACGATTATCTGAAACAAGCTGGGGTGATGCGATTTGCTGCAACATGGGAGCCAAATTCCAAAGGTGAAACATCGATGCAATCAGCAAACCTAGAACGTGACGTCTGAGTCTATTAGTACCGCTGGGTAGTGTCTTTCGCTGAATCCTCCGGTGTGAATGGTGATTCAAAGGACCTAGCTTTGAGGACAATTGTGTGGAGTTTGCGGATTACAAGTTGTGACAACAAGTTCGCCGAGCCTATCGTGCTCGGACGCGTGATGGGGACATTAACGCCGAGAATAGCGAACGCTACCCCGCGAACCTCCCGATTTACGAGTAGATCGGGGAAAGTTTCCTCGTTTGCTCTCACGAGAAATTACGTTTACAAATTCAGCTCGTGTCTATAACGTTTAATTGCTGTTGGCCGCGGTTGTCGGAAAACGCAACTAGTAATTCCTTTGATTTCAGCAACATGATTTTAATACATGAATGATTTGTACAAAAAAAGCAGTGGTGAGTTTTTATTTCTGCAGTTCTTTAAAATGTATTTTTGCAAGAGTTAAATTTTTTAAAAGTCTCTTTATGTATGTAGGTGTATACATGCATGTATTTTCTCCAATCTGCGCTGATAATCTGTATAAACAGCAAATATTCTGGAAGCCATTTTATAAAATATTTAAGCGGCTTATGCATGTTTTGTTAGGTAAACTCGTATACAAGGATGAGCAAAATAATAGTATAAAATGACAGAACTTCTCATAAATTAATCGCATTGTTAATAATTACATGTTTTTAAGTGACTTTTTAAGTGATATATCCCGAAATGATCATCAATGACTTACGTAATAGCTGATTAGTATAATATAAAGCCAAGTACACTGAAGAAAAAAATGATGTTTTAACAGCTTTATTTTAATTTAAAATAACCTTGTTGATTTAATAACAGTATTAATGAAATAAATAAAATTTTATTAAAATAGGAGCGTAAGTAATTTATTTCATTAATGATGATACTGAATTAACAAAATTATTTTTAAAATAATGCTGTTAACATATCATTTTTTGTCAGTATATTATCTTTTAATTTATCTTCGCTCAAGCTGAACGAAAAATACGCTGAACTGACAATTTGCGCGATTAAAGTTACAGTGAGTGTATATTATAGATGAAATATTTTTTATGTCATTTATTTTTAACATTTTAAAGAATGTTTCCGTGATTTACTTTGAAGCTTAAAAAACAGTTAAGACAGTAATTTATTAAGATACTTTATGCAAGAGGATTTTGCAAAAAGATTTTAACAAGCGTAAGTCGCAAGTAATAGTAAAACTTTTTATTATCAATTGAATTTTATAATTTAATTTATTTTTTGTTTTTATTATCTTCGCTATTTTCTTTTCTTCTTTTGCGACAAATTTGTCTTTTTTCCAAAAGTCATAGAATATTCATTTTATTTCTTTTAATACGCAAATTTATATATTTATATATTTTTTGATTTGCTGAATAATAAATTTAGTGTCGTAAATTTTGTCTGGCGACAAAAGTAAGACACGGTATATAATAAGAGACAAGTTAACAGTATAGTAGCAATGTAGCTAAATAGCAATAGCAAATCGCAAGCAGCTGCAATATTTTATTTACAGAAATTTTTACGATCTTTAGTCGACCTCGGCTCGATGAAAGTACCTTACAAAAGCCTCTCTCATTAAGGGATCAAATTGTTTGCCATAATAAGGATCGGTTTACGAGCACTCTTGATTCTTAATAAGCTGTTCAGAGCTTTATTTAACTATGAATTTCTTTCGCCTTACTTTACCTTGCATTTTTTTTTAAGGTTCGAAGTTAGCAACTTTGGTTTTCGGACAAAGATTACAGAAATTTATATAAAATTTGCATAAAATAATTATTGCACTTCTTCGCAATATTAAAAATTTAACAAAAATAACTTTTCATAGATTAACATTCAGCAATAGCGACAACAAAATATCATAGAATTACACAAGTATCTCTTTTACAGAATATAATTAGAGTGTAATTATATATAATAGCTTGATAGCTTCCAAGAGTTAATTTGATTCTATGTGATAGTACTCGAAATGCTTCCTGCAAACGTGACTTTCTCGTTGCAGCTCGTTAATTAATTATGTTATAAAATCGCGCATGATTCTTTCTGACAGTTGCTTTACGTAGCTTAACGAGAACATCTTTTATTAATTATAAAACGATATCTTTCATTCCGCATGGCGTACAATTCGAGTTATCTAAAAGCGTAAGCTCTTCACTGAGTCTTTAACGTTATATCGGAGTCGTCATATGTATTGCGCGCGGCGGTGCGAAAAGCAATTACGGTCCATTTTGTGGAACTTGGCGTGTACCTGACCGATGAAATGACATTACTCTCTCGAACGTGAAAATAACAAGCCGAATGAATTATTAATGCGCTGACTCCGAGGTGCGCAACGCGAATTCTAACAGAAATCATATTTGAAAGAGATTGTAATATGCGATCCACTTTGGCCAAATTATCAGCTTTCGCTAGCCTATTTTAGCCAGCCAAATTATTTAATTTAATCTATCCACATTCTGAAAATATTCTCCATAATGATTTAAACCGCATATTATTATTTCTAGATAATTATATCTTTGCAATTTTATTTATTAAAAAGGTAATGGAAAATGGTAATGAAAAATAGCTACATTAAAATAATATTTTTCAATATTTTAATAAGAGGATGTATTTAAAATGCTTTTGTTAAATATAACAATTTTTTTAACAATAAATTTTATTATAGACTATGAACAGAGAGAGAGAGAGAGAGAGAGAGAGAGAGAGAGAGAGAGAGAGAGAGAGAGAGAGAGAGCTGTATGAAATTACATAATTAACTACATAATTAACTCTATTGTTCCACGTCAGCAATTTATTTAGAGTGACCTTTATAATTACTAATGCAAATATTGTGATGCAAATATTATTGCTCTTTATTAATATCGATTGATCAGCTTTAGTTGTATAAATTATGTTTGCATGATACCCTTAATCGGGTTTAATAACATCCATATTTAATTTGAAATTGGTCAATCATAGCTATTTCTGTGAAGAATGGAATATCTATGATTAGACAGTTTCATAACTACGGATGTAATTAAACCCAATTAAGAATACTATGTAATCATAGTCATAGATCTGTTTACATTTCGTCATGGAAATGGTTTCCTTTAAAAATTGATTAGGTTTTACGGTGACGGTGATGAAACACGGTCTCGATACGTTCGTAATTATGCGGAATTCTGAGTTCTCGACGTGATAAAACTTAAATAGAGCGCGACAAGAGGGAATCCAGGCGAGAAACTTGATGGATGGGAACGTCCAGAGATGCAGTAAGACGAAATTCTTTCCACGAGACTTCACAACAAGTAGGGTCGACATCTAGTACGATGTTCTCTTTAGCTTTTTCCGCGTAGCGTTGATTTATTTTCTTATCTTTTATCAAGGCAGCTAGCCAACGCTCTTTGATCACAGTGTAAGTTAATGAGATTTGTAACGAATGCAGTCGTAAGGCTAGTTTTCTGATTGCAATCTTAATGCTTAGTTTATTTCTTGTTTTCATGTTTCTTTGATCATAACTGTTATTAAATAAATTCATCGAGAATTATTAAGGCTCTCTTTGAAAAATCATGGAATATTTTCTTGTTTGATCTTTTATATTTGTAACTCTCGTCCGAATAGTTTATATAGAACTGATTTAATAATTTACTTGATTATAGATTTTTTACGATTTTTTTTCAGATGTTTATTTTTATTTTTACGTTTAGGTGAAATAAAGAGAGATAAAAAAAGATCCAAAAAATTGAAGAGAAAACACAAATCATCAATCGCATTCGCGAAAACTTACGATCCAACAATAGAAATTAATGCTATGTCAAAATGTCCTCTGGCAAGGATCGAAACAGATCGAAATTCGCTTTAATTAGATTTCCAATTCAGTTTCAGCTATTTGCGAACAACATATCTCGTTTCGGACATTCAATGTCTACTTTGTGCACCGTTAATAAATAGATGTGTATAGTCGCCAGGTATATCACTTCACAAACCTCTAACCATTTCCATAACGATATGTATTGATTACAATGCCAGTTTTGCTAAATTAATCGCATTGTTGCCACTGTCATTTTCAACGTCGATAATCAAAATATCGATACTAGACACTAAAGGAGAATATTTCATAGATCAATTTCAGTTTACAAGAGTAGTTACTTTACAAAGAGTTTAGTTAATCTTTTACAAGATTAATCTTAAATTTAGCCACAGCAGAAATTATAATGAGAAATTATAATAAACAAAATAGAAATAGAGATTACGGCAGGCTAATCTATTATTTTAAATTTCTTACTAACTTAAATTATATCTTTTATATTGCGTACATAAAATGCAATAAATACAAGAGAATCTTAAATGTTTTTTTTAATTTTAATTAAAGAATTAGTTTTTTACATTGCTTATATTAGCTTTGAATATTCTATGTAACATGAAAAATCTAATTTTTCTATTTATCAGATACATGCATCCATTTTATTTATATTCTAACTTTATTTAAAGAATTAAAAAATTTTTGATATAATTGTTACATATACACATTATTACATGTGATTCAAATAATATATATTGGAATGCAATAAACAGAAAGAAACATCTTAACTGAAAATACAAATCATGATGCACGTGGCGATGTATCGGAAGTACACACCGGAAATATACAAATGCATTATGAGTTTCTCACAATATTGTTGATTAATTAATATCATCAGTAACCTACTTTCATTAATTGTAAACGTAGTAAATGTACGATCGCTAATTAACACGAATCTGTGGCTTATAATTGTCACGTTCCGCAACAAAGCAGGTAACTTTTTAACATCAAATATTGCTCTGATTATTTAGTGCACTTATTATCGAACACTTTACAGAATTGATTCTCTCTGCGGTTGAAAATAAATACATATTCGTAATTCCTTCAAAATTATTGTGATGTGAAACATAAGGTCGTTTTTAAAAACAATTAAAAGTTTAAAATGTTAGAGTCGACCTAATTTCCAAATCTAAAATTAAACATGTAAAATTCAATTTTGATTGCACATTTAATGAAAAGTACCATTTATTAAATTTCGTTAAGTTAAGAAGAAAGAATTGAAGAATAAAGTACCATTTCCTAAAAGAAATTTAGATGGCTTTACTTAGAAAGCATTAAAAACTTTTACGAAAGTATCCTCATTAAATTTATGTAATTTATTATGTAATCAATTCATATTTAAGAAAATTAATAAGTAATGTACACGTACTTTTTCAAATTTAATACGTGACAGAAGATCTCGAAGAATCTTAAATATTAGGTTAAGGAAAAAGTCCATTTGATAAAAAGATTTTTTTAGCAATTCATATATTCTATTCTATTTAAAATAATTGGCAATTATATCACTTGACAACGTTTTAGTTTTAAGGATCTGTATTTTTAATTGTGATACGATGATTCTTAACGGAGTTACGAGCAATAAAGTCAGAATGTTTCTTTTTACTTAATCCGAGTAATTTAGAAATCAGGAACAAAAAATCAGTAGGAACATTTAAAAAAATTATTTTGTATAGGAAAAGCTTCAAGCTAGATAGTCGAAAATTTGCTCAATTTTTTTTTTTTTTTTTTTTGGCACGCTATACAGACTTACAAAGTAAAAAGAAAATTTTTGATTTTTTCAGCTCGTAGTTTTTTATATATAAAAATTACAAAACTCACATGAATTTAAAAAATATAAGTAACCATTCGAAAGTAGAGATTCCAAACCCTTTAAAACCCTTTTTTTAAATTTTAATTTTAATCATTTTTAACGAAGATATTAATGGGAAAAAGTCTTTTTATCAACTTGTAAAGGGACTTTTTCTCTAACCCAATATAAACAAAGTCCGCTAACGATGCTAACTACTGATTGGACTCACGTGTGCCATCATCGATGGATAGTGCGGGTAGAGAAGGAAAGCTCCGATGAGGTGAGCGGCCGAGAAAACAATCCCGGCGATGCAGGCGTGTCTGAGTCTGATCGGTAGAAGAGCGTAGGCCATATAGATGAAGAAGCAGACCATTAAGGCAGCAGCGAGAGGACCTCCGGTTCGAAGATCTTTCGATTTCGAGAAGAATGATGTATCGCTGGTATTCTCGCGACCCACTTCATGCAGTCGTGCTAAATGAATGCTCAGAGTCACTTGTAAAGCCAATAGGGTGACTAGCACTGCACCACTAACGCCCGCCAGCCATATCTCATTCATGCCCGGTCTTGAAATAGCTGCTACCAAAGCTGAAAGGAAATTTTGAATTTCGGTTGAAGTAATATTTTTCGCCAAAATTATTTAGATTTTAACATTCCTATCAGCATCGAATATTAAGATATTTCTAAGATGCATCAATATTATTAAATTGCTTGTTAATTTAATTTGTGGTATTGTTACTCTAGTTCTGTTAGAATTGCGTTTCAAGATTGTTAAATTCGACAAGTTAAATTCGACGCGCAGTTTGCAGAATTGAATATGAGTATATAAATTTACATCGAATTATTTAAGTATTAAATATTCAGCTTGATCTTTCGAAGTCTTTATTTATTTTTCTATTTGTGTATTTATTTTTCTATTTGTGTATTTATCTTATGATCTTGAAAGATACTTTGTTTGTTGAAAGGAAAGTTGCTCATTACTGATTCTTACGTTTTGAAGTGTTCGATGAACACATTTAGAAATGTAGAGCCAGTACGAAATGATATGAGTATTCGATATATATTTTAAACTAAAGTGGATGATATTTTAACAGCTTTTTCGCGATTTCTAGACTATTTTGTCTTTCGTACGAACATCGAGAGAAAGATTATTTATATCACAGTCTTCCCAAGTTTTTACATTAAACATTCTATATAAGTAAGTTTCTTCAGAAAATTCGATTAAAGTTACTAATGCAACGAATTATTTGGTCAAGTTCGTGCTGGTCGAAAAGAAGGTACGAAGGAATAAGCTCTGCGAGTTATTGCGATGCGAAAAGCGGGTCTCATTGCGTGTTCTGACGCTTTCGAAAGGAAACAATACTTGCAGACAATATTCTCATGCATTATTGATACTGAGACCTCGTGAAACATTGAGGCTCAGGCAAAACAGGGATTCTCTACATACATAGACGATAGTATAGAATGCACGTCTTTTAACGTCGTTCGCGACATTTGACTACAGAACTATTTCGATGCAATTCCAGTAATGTTCAAACTGCATATTTTATGAAAGCTCGAGATTTTTCTGTAAATAAGTTTCTGTCGTGATATATCAACGTTGGACGATTAGATTTTTTTTCCGCAAATATTTCGAGCACTCGAATTTGATTTTTCATACGATGAAAGGAAACGTAGAAGTTTATCGAAAGTTTATAGAATTCTTTAATATAATTGTAATTGTAATAAAATTAAATTTATATAACAGAAAAAAATTGTTCATTTTAGCACGTAACGTTTAGCAAATAACTTTTTTCTTTAGCAAAATTGCGCCCAATAAGTAATTTTTGCAGGAGAGCAGGTTGAAGTTAATAAATAAGCGCAAAAATTATTTATCGAACGCAATTTTGCTAAAGGAAAAAGTTATTTGTTTTAGCATAAAAAAAAAATATATCTTACTCCGAATTCGTGAATTTCGGATCACCAGTATATATAAATTAGTTTAATTATAAATAAAAATAAACAATTTTTTAAATTGAATTTTTAATTGAAAATAATATTCAAAATAGATTTTAAATTGATTCAAGAAAACGCGAAGATACAAAGAAAATGCAAACAATATTTAAATTTTTTAAAATTCTGGAATAATAAGTTTAAATAAATTCCTTAAATTAATACAAAGTTACTTTTAGATCTTAAAGCAAATGCAAACTTAATTCTGGCATCCCGGAACTATCGCTTTAAAATGAGAAACTTTGATTGTGAAAAATTAATTCATGGAGATTGAGTCTTACCGGCGTAAATAACAATGCAGGTCACTAAGGTGATTGCGAGGGAAAGATTTTCAGGTCTCTGTAAGAGTGTGATGAGCGACTGGTTGCCGGTCAGCATTAACTTCATGATAAGTAGTAGGCCCAGTGCCAGCGCTAAACCGACCAATAGACCGAGCACATGTGTCATGTTACTTTGATTCATACGTAGGAAGTAGCGTTGGTACAGCATTTCAACCTGAAACATATGAGCACAGACTTGCCACACATTGTGTTAATCAACAATTTATCTGTAAACTAATAACATTATATCTCATATATATGCCATATGGTGAAGGGATGTATATTAAATTCATAAAATAAGGTATTTTTACAAAAATAGAAATTTTAAAGATATCATTTATTAAAAATAATTTATTATTGTGTGTGACATTTTGTAGTAATAATAATATACATCCCATTTATAATTTCGAATAGATCTTTCTAAAATATAACTTTAATAGATTTTAAATTTTAATATTATTTTATTTAAAAAAACACAATAATTAATTCAGTTTTTGATAAAAAAAAGTCTGTTACATATTGTACAAAAAAATCTTAGATTAAAAAAAAATATATGGAATATGGTATACAGAATAAATATTTGATGAAAGCAGTGTGGCTCGCACTAAATTAATAGTTAGTCACTGGGACTGAATAACGAAAATGAAACATTCACTGCACTATATATTATATATAGATATATTATATATAGATAGTTGTGTGAAATGACAGTTACATGCACAGGTATATACTATGTAAAATTTATTTATTGTACTTTTCGGAATTGCATCACTCATAGAAAAATATATGTCGCGAAATGCATTGCCAAAATTAATTATTACGTTGTTATCAATTGATTGGCGTTTATTCGAATTTGTGCGAATCACTAATGCATCATTACTATCTTGTTCGTCTTACTAATTACATTTTATGCTTATTGATGTGATATATTTATCACGTAATATATATATATATATATATAATGTATATAAATATTATTAGCTATTAGATATATTGTATATAATATATAAATATATAAATTTTTATATTTTTTGTATTATATACAATATAATAAATAAATAATATATATTATCCAGAAACATAATAATAATATAATATTTATTACACACATAAAAATATATATCCAGATAATACTAAAAATCCGAAAAGAATTTCTTTTTAATTCCCGGCTTACAAAATGAATTCCTTTCATTCTAGTTCTGTTTTAAATTATTCCTGAGAATCCCAAAAGATTTCATTTTTATGTCATTAGTTGTGAGTTCTTTCAGATTCAAAAGATTTTCTAATCGTTTTTTATACGAGTATATTAATTTTGTATAAAATTAAATACTGGGGTTTTGTGTAAATTAAATATTTATACATTTGTACATACATATAAATATATTTATATATATTTTTTAATTCTTTTTTAGTTCATTTCGAACGGATTATGTTAATTCATAAAGAACTTAAAAAGATGAATATTTTTCGAATTCAAATGGATTATACTATCTGGGTAAGTAGAGGAAAGCCTTCTATTAATGAGATAGGCGCCTTCTATTAAGATGAGATAGCGGCGTTTCTGCTAAACTAATAAACGCTATTAGTTCATGAATTTGCTCTTGGATTGAAAACTATAGTAGGAAATTCATTATTAGATCATGTCTGTAGTCATTGTAAAAAAAGATCTTAGAATTTGGATGTCTTCAAGTTTCATTGAGATAAGGCTTTAAATTTTGTTTATTATTTAATAAATAAATATTTGGCAATAAATTCTTCATATAGTGATAGAGTAAGGTCGTACCAATAAAAAAATACGAGATATGTTGAATTGTTTAATTACAGAAGATAGATTTGATGATCGTAAAATCATAAGGCGTGGAAATCATAATATGAGATACCCAGAAAATTTCTAATATGAAATAATATTGCTCCTATGTTATAATGAAAATCATTGCTAAAGAGTAAATGTTATTATTCAATAATAAAAAGGACAACAAGAATGAACGTCGAATGCCTATTTCTGCGATGTTTGATTCCAACTATCTGAAGAGGAGTTCTGGATATAATCTATCGTATGCTCATTTTTTTTTCACGCACGCTGACTATGTTTGTTTGCATTTTAGAAACATGAAATAAAGTTTTTTAATTGCAATACTGATATACTTTTACTATTGATTTCTCGGGACATTTTATATTAGGCACAATTTTTTGATTTTATAATTTGCTCACTTTTTATTTTTTTCAAGTGAGCAAATCATAAAGTCAAAAAATTGTTGCTTCTAATATGAGATGCCCCGAAAAATCAATAGTAAAACGCAAAG
>NW_012130096.1:931256-940949 GCF_000143395.1 Atta cephalotes
GAGACGAAATACTAATAAAGTAACTAAAAATTAAGTTAGTCTTCTAATATGAAGATACGACCCGAAAACTAACAATAAGTAAACGAACAAGTAATATACTATATATATATATATATATATATATATATATATATATTTTATATAACGTTATCTTAAAGCTTATTAAATTCCCTTCAAATGATATATTATTTTTTTTAAATTCTTCCCATAGACCTTTAGCATTTATCCAAAATGAACTCGATATCTCATAATAGAAGCCTTTCCTCTATATATCTAATATTTTTATCGAATTAAGATTCCACTAACAGTATAGACTCTTCTCAGCTTGCAAAACACTGTGCTCAAGCAGAATTAATCCTCATCGTGTAAATGTTTTTGTATTACCTGTTTAGTGTAAACGGAGTTTGTGTTCGGTGTATTTTTTTTAATGAATTATGTAGTTCAAAAAATATTAAAAAATTCATGTAGTTTGCTTAACAGGTTTTATACACAATTTAACAAATCTATTTGTTTAAATGTTTTATTTTTGCGAATTATAAACACAAATGTGAGTACGATAGTGACATGTTCAAAACTTTGTTATTTTTGAACAAATCAATGAAATAATAATTATAAATGGAAAATAAAGTTTAAGATTCATATTTTAATAAAAAAATATATGCCAACAAATTTTTTTAATTTAAATGTTTAAGCTTGGGACATGAAGTCTTTTCAATTATAAAAATTATATTATAAAAATAAGCGAACACATGAAAAATTTACATTTAACTTTAAAAAAATTAATTTTTTGTTTAAACAATCTCATGCACTTTTATAAATAAAAAAATATATACGAAATGACATTTATAAGAGAACAAAGAAATTGTAACAACTGTTCTGCCGAGCGCGTGATTTGCCATTTTTATTATAATTTTTTATCTTACATATTGGGGTTCCAGAAACTTGCTAAATTGAGATTTTTCGCATTTTTCTTTTTCTTTAAACTTATATATCTCGAAGTTCTTTAATTCTATCGACTTTTATACATTATGGATTTGTTCCTTAATCAATTTTCCATGATTGAAAAAAAATCTATTGAAATATATCCATTTTTACAGAAGTTATGGTAACAAATATAGATGAGGTCCCAGAGAGCAGAGTGTGTAAGTATATCATAGATAGAAAAAAGAATATGTAGATATATCACGGGTAGAAAAAAGTGTGTATAGCTAAGATTAATGGGCAACAATTATGTCTTTAAGGACGTTTGAATTATTGTAGAAGTATGTATTGTCGCATTTAAAATTTTAACTTATCGTAACTTTTTGAGATCGAACATAGAAAAAATATGGACGTAGAAAAAAATGGATCAGATATGTAAGATATATCTAATGTAGATAGATGAATTACGAAATAAGGTAGAAAAACCCGTGTATGGGAATAATCCATTTATCGAAAAATATTTAAAGTATAACTAGATAACAAATAAATTATTTAGAATTTAAAAATCCGTTAAATATGACGTAGTAAGACCGTTCGATACATAGCCTTGATCTTTGTTTTCGTGCGGCAATCGGTGCTTTGTTTACGCACAGTCGATGCATTATTATTTTACTTCCGATACTCAAGCGGGTAGGTGCGCGATGTATGTGTCCCACAAATCTTCGTATTTTTCCAAAACGCAATTATGATAAGTTTTAGGTACGAAGCGTTAACTTTATGATTATTCTGAGTTCGCGTGCGAGCCTAAAAATTAATTAATGAAATTCTTGTGTGAAAGCAATGTATTTTGACAAATTAAAAGGAGAAAAATGAGGAGGAAGAAGAGATAGGGCGGTATTCATAGTCGATTCTTATATTCAAGACCGTCTTAAGTATAGTATCTTAGAAAAAATGTCACGAATCAATTAGAAAGTCATATTAGCATCTTAGCATATCTCAAGGCATTACTTAAGACGATTTTAAAATAAGAACGAATTATGAATAGCAATGAATAACTTTTGGAATAGATATCGAGAAACGAAGTGATCAACTGTGAGGTGAATGAAATGATATTTTTTATTTTGAAGTACGGAAAATTTGAAAATTGTGTTATAGACTGTGTGTTATACATCAGACAGATAGATATAGATTTATACATACATGTATCAAATTACAACAAAAAGTATTATTACAGATAGATATAATATTTCATAAATCCAATGCTTTACAATGAATAAAGGAAATTGTTTGATTTCTCATTATTTGTCAATTTATTGTATTATTGTACTTGAAAATACATAGAGCTTATATTATAAAATAAAATTTATTAACATACTGATTGTGAATTATTATTAGATTTTTCATTTATACATATCTTTTTATATCTCAAAAAATAGATCGCGATATATAATATCATTTTAAATTTATAGAATAACCTCGTAAAAATACAATGATTTTGCATTTTTTAATATTAGAAATATTGTCTCATAAAATTGTATTAGATGATTAAATTTTCGAATTTTATTATGTTTAGACAATGTTTTATGTTAAGAATAATATAATAACATAAATAAATATTTTAAAAAATCAAAGTAGATTAAGTTGATATGTTTTTAAGTTAAAGCTTTTATTTGATATTTTATTGTTCATTGACAACGAAAAATTGGGACAAAATATTCGTATATTATTTGTATATTATATTTATTTACAATACAAATTATTTATATACAGGGAAAAAGTAAAAAAGCATTATATACATATTATATATATAATAAATTCTTTTGATATACATAGAAATATAGGTATAAATAAAAAAAGAACATAAAATATTTTAATTGTGTGGTATATAATTTACTTATAAAAATATGCTAAGGATTGTCAATCTGTTTTTTATAAAGTACTATATTTTGTAGTTTATTCATCTCTGTTAATTGGTTTTATATATTAAAACAATATGATGTGTGTTGAGATTTCCATTAAATATTTTATAACAAAATACAATAGAATTTTTTAATATTTTCTTGGAATTTTTAAATATTTTGATGAGTTTTATGTCAAAAAATATTAAATTTTTAGACAACATATATTTTTAATGCGATTTTAAATAATTTTTTGAAATGTAATCAGTAGATACAATATTAACGAGATATATACACATATGCAAATCAATACAGATACGTAATGCAATAAAATGAAAAAAAATCATAATGATAGAAAATTAACGCTAATTGTATAAAGAGAATATTATTACCGAAGTTATTACTTTTGGATTTAATCTCATTTAGTTTAAATTTCTCATCCGATATGTTTCGATATGAGAGTAACTATTAAATATCGAGTATTTATTTATTTTATATTTATTTATTAAATATCGAGTAACGATTGCGAATAAGAATTTCAAATTCTCTTGCGCGCAGTTTGGTTTAAGCATTCTTTATGCATATGTTTTTAATTTCAAGCGCATTTGCTATAAAATTCAATTCCTGATTTTTGCGATACATTGAGTCTTGAGAAAAAAAAAATTAATATAAAATTTTTCATTTGAGTATAACTTAATTATTTTATACGATAATTACGAGTTATAAAGACACGAGACATTATTTAATAAATACTCTCGTAATGTAATTTATATGATTCGTAAATATTTAATAAATATTTCGCAATTAATGCAGTTTATACAATTAGCATTATTTTAAATAATTTCTTATTGTCATGCATTTTTCTCGATATAATCTACGCGTAATAAAATCAACCGTAATTTTGCAACTGTCTGCTAGTAATAGTAACAAATATGGTAATATAAATATTTTTCTTCTTAATAATGTCTGGCTTCTTATCTAGTCCTATCCTATTCTATTGATATCTATCCTAATTATTTCTTATAGATCTCTTCTATATATCCTAAGTTTATTTCATAATGATGACGATGAACTCTTAACGTGTTTGACTATTCAGTAAAAGTGAACTACAATGGTATAGTTTTTTCAAATAACTCCGAATATCTTCTTTCCCACGACTTTTCTCACGTGGTAGGAAGGCCCAGTATCCTGAAGAGTATATATGGAAAGAATGATTTTACTGAAATATCTAAAAATTTATACGTAAATTTTTAAATATTTGAGCAAATCCTATTTATTTTTTCTGTGTAACTTAACGAAGGAGAAACTAACGTACTCTCATCGCCGATTGAAAATAAATGAAACGTGGCCGGTTTGTCGCACCGCGCGTTTGTTTCGGGAGTGTTTAAATTATCGGACTCTAATGAACTTTTTGTAATTCTCATTCGATGGAATCCTAATTCGACACAGCGGAATCACTCTGACATCTTGACAGTACTCTCTAAATTTAAAATTCAACTAAAAAGGAAAGAAAGTTTGAGCATTACATAATTAAAATAAATCGATATTTTGGCTTTAGTTCCAATCTTTCAGTAGCATATATATATATATATATATATATATATATAGAGCGAATTTATACACTAAAGCAAGATTAGCTAGATTAGAGATCTCACGTTTCATTCACTGATTGTTAATAGCATATTTAGGGCTGATATCAGTGATTATTCGATATCATTTGTGATACAGTGATACTATTTGAGTCGATTTTAAATATGATTCAAACATGAAGCAGAAGTAACGAACTTAATATCGATCGATTTCATATTTTTTCGTGACACTTAACTTTTGTTCACTTATCATATCTTGTGTATAATCGTCGACTCGAGATGCTGATTCCAACAGAATTGGAAATCCTATGAGTTTATAATCGTGAAATACTGCAGTGTATTTAAAAACTTATTATAATAATTAGTCCGCGAGTGTCCTATGCGAGAAAATGATAATTCAATTCTGAGAGGATGAGGAGGTCTGGGAGAGGCATCGAACATTGGCGGAGCAACCTTGAGGTGAGTATCATTTCTTATTTGTATAAAATTAATTTTTTTCCTGTTATTTTTGAGAATCATTTTAATTATTTTATAATGATTTGAAAATATGGAAAGTAATAGAAAAAAAAACAAAGTTTAAAATTTAATAAAAATGTTTTTTTTAGATATTTCAGAAAATTTACAATTATTTTTGTAAATGTCTACAATTAAATGTTGATAAATAATAAGATTCGATACTTATGAGAATTATTTTATAATTTGAAAATTACATGATTGTTTTCGAGGAAATGCGATTATCTTTTGAAATATTGATTGTTTTTGATACAGACTCATTATATCATCGTTACGGATGTAACTCCGCTGTTGCCCATCGGATCGGTGAATAATGAATTAATTTTTTTATTGAGGTAACAGATGTGTGGTAATTTTATTAAGAATTATATATTTAGATGCTTGTTTATGCATCAAGTTGACAATATATAGGCATTACAAAAAAATACATAGTATTCCATATATCTGTTGCCTTAAAATGGATAAAATAGATTACGATTTTAATTCTGAACATGCGACACTGCGATATTTCACGATTTTAATTCTGTCTATGGTTAAATTTGTTAATAAAATTTATTGTGCATACGAGAGAATGTACTCGTATGCACACATTGTATGTGTAACTGGAGACGGAAGGATGCCTCATAAATTAAATCTCGATTCCGTGTAAATAAAATCTTAATTCCGCGTAAATTAAATCCTCAATAAAAAACTCTCAAACGCGATTTGAACTTAAATTCGTATTTTTTTTTTATGTCGGTTAATCATAGTCGTATAACTACAAATATATTAGATAAAAAAACGATATAGATAGGTAAGAACGCTGATAGAAAATCAGATAAATAAGAAATAAATAAGGATACGGATAGGGTTATAGAGGGTACATAATTTTTGACAATGAGAGGGAATAATCTTAAGAATTTTAAATAGAAAATGAATAAATATGTTGACCAACCTTTTTTCGTTTTCTTCTCACAGGCATAAGGCAAACAATTTTTAATTACTGACTCACGTCCGAAAACCATTTTTATTTCATACAATAGATACAAAATCATAGTTCACTTTCATATTTTTTTTTAAATATTGCTGCAACATTATTATTATTAAGATCATGTTGCATATTATATATTTTAATAATGTTTCTAAAATATTGCATTGCAATATCCAATTCCAGTTGTAACGTCGCAGCAATATTGCTATAAATTTCTGTACTGCATGAGGAAGATTACAGGTGGGAAGAAACGGTTGTCATTTATAAAAATATTTTTATAAATTATTTATGCAGACTTATTCATATGTATAACAGATATATGTTTAAAAGATAGGATTAGGAGTTATTTGTAAAATTTTATTGGTATTGTATAAAATTATATAAAGTTATGTATCTAGTTCGTGTAGTCTGGATTATACAAAATGAAAACTTGCATGATAATACGAAATTTTTTAAATTAAAAAATGTTATTAAATTAATATATATTTCCCTTAAAATTTTATTTTATATTGGAAAATTTAATTTTTTACATAAAAAAATGATTAAATTTAATAAATTATTTAAATTTGCGTTCGAAATTATCACCAATTTTTGTGATAATAAAAATTCTTTAAATTGAGGATATTTCATGCTAAGCTGATGATCGAATATTAACTTCTCACTGAAATTTTACATATGTTTTAGAAAATCATGAATATATTTGAGAAAATATAGTTCAGAGATTTAAAAATTGATATTATCAGTTACGAGTAAAAAATTCAGTTATAAAACTAATTTATTAAATTTAAGAAATTAATTTTTTTCAGTGATAAATATTTATAAAAATCTATTATGCATATTATTCGTTTTTTTTTTTGCGACTGCTGCCTCAACAGTGGCCTTATTACTGTTTCTTTATACGTTAAGCGGTCACTAAAGCGTGATTCGTATTGGCATAGAATTAAAATTATTTTTATTATAAGAAATTATTTTTCATCGATTTTATCCGCGACATTTAGTTTGATGCATCGTTGAAAATTGGAGACTTCCATTGTAATGGTGAATTTAAACTTGGCAGTTTCCTTAGCAGTTTCTGAAAGCAGTCGTTTTGGGAATGAATTAATAACAATTACCACGCGTGTTTTATATTTTTAATTAATTATTGTATTCTGAAAAAAGATTTATCCTTCTTATTAAATGTTCTTTTGTTAATTATAGTAATATTATTAATATTAACCTTTATACCAATGCAATTTGTTAATAAAAATAGTACATATGCCATGGATATACAAAGATTAATATAACGATGTAATAATTAAAATTATAAAGCAGATAAATTCAAGTAAAGAAAAAGCTCTTGTTGCATCTTCCAATTGCACTTAAAAATATTACGAATGTGTATATATTTTTTTAATTTTTGATTTTCAAAAATCATTTTTAGATACGTCAATAATGGGAGTCATCCGATCTAAACCATTCTAAATTTAATTTTTTAATTGTTAATTACGTATTTCCATAATAAAATACATGCGCAAATTGTAATGTTCTATTTGATAAATTTAAAATATATTTATGGGAAAAATTCAAAGTTTCTTTTTGAACCTAATTTTCTACTCATGAATGTAATAAAGAATATACGAATACTTAACAAATTTGATACAAGTCGAATAGATACCCTGATATTAGATCATATCAATGATTTTAATTTAATAATTATTGTATTAAAAAATTAAAAATTGTATGAAATACATATTAAACTCTGTTAACTATTTTTATGTAAAAACTATCATAATCTATTATTGGATTCGACTCGTCTCGAATAGCTGGTATCCCAAAATTATTTGTGCCCGCGTTTATAATTAATATAAAAAGCACATGCATTTTATTATTCTTAAATACTCGTATATTCGTTTGTAATCATTTTTTTGTAAAAACTGTTTTATCGATGCATTTTTTAATATGATATCTCTATTAATGAAGAAATATGTTGTATTAACGAAGAATGTTTTTTTTCGCACAAATTTTAATGTCACGTATTATAGAATGATATTAATGAGTGTTAATTAAAATAAAACTTCGGAAATTGCATAAGTTGTATTGTTATTGTTAAAAATATAATTGTAAAAATGTGAAAAATGGTCACATTGACACACTGCCAAAATCACTATTATCGGAAACAGTCCGGAAAATAGGAGATTTACTTCCTTCTACAGCGGGGCCTCTGACGTCTAACGGATTGCTTAACTTTCTCTTTTGCGAATCGATCTCTCACTAAACTTGACAAGAAGCCCATTAAAGTCGTTCGTCACCATGAAAATTGTTCTCTGCATTAATTATTAACTAGAGTGTCACTTAACGGGAAGATTTAACCAAATTGTTGGGTTAGTTATCCATCCTTGAATGCTGTAATAACGTTATTTGTTGCAATCTTTTAAGACTTGAGTAAAACTTTTTAAAATAATAATAGACGTATATTAATCTTAGCAGTGATTAATTAAAATTTACAGACACAAATGAAAAACGTACATTTAATGCTTCTGAAACTATATTCATTATCGCGTAAATTAAAATTAACTAAATATAAAGGATTTACCTTGTATCAGTAATATTTTGTAGAAATTACAGATATATGTATAATATAAAACGGATATATTGGATCAATTTATTTTCAAATTTTCTATTGAGATTTATTTTATTCGATCATTGGTTTAAATTTAAACATTATCTATATCTTTGTGCGTGAGTAGGTATTTAAAAGAATTTTTTTTGTAAAATGTACCAGTATTGAAAGTATTTTTTTTTCTATTTTAAGGAATACTTAATGCATATTATTAATGATTTTTTTGATCGCAATTAAGTTTTGTAAGCTTTAATTTTAAATTGATAATTCATAAATATTAATTGTTTCTTGATTTAATTTACATGATTAAAAATCGTGGACGATGTATACGTATTTCGAGTTTTTGTGTAATTCAAAATTAATAAGATATCTTGAATGTACATAATTTAATATATTTTTATATTATATTAATTATATTATATTATATTATATTATATTATATTATATTATATTAATATACTATTACATTATGTATATTGAATATGATGTGATTATCATATTATTTGATTTCTACCACATATTCTACCAATAAGAATTGCAGTCAAAATTTACAATTGAGAGTGAAATTTGGATTAATTAAAAAAATTATACAAGATTAAACTTTGACAAAATACAATTAGGGACAATAATATCTAAAAAAATAAGAGTTTAGTCTGAAATAAAAGCACAAAATTGCTTATATATGTTTACTTATGAAACAATTCTTCCAATTATTATTGTTATTGATATCGAATTTATTTGGTTTTTAAATTAAAACGAAAGTGAAAACGAAATATATATAAATATGTAATATTTTTCTTAGAGTTGTTTTAAGATAAAAAGATGGAAGAATAAATAAAACTTTTTAGAATTGCGACATATATCTCAATCATACTTCATATAGAATTTATAACAGAATAAGCATGATGAAAGTGCGTTATAAAATCTATTGTAAACAAGATACAGATTACAAATTACTCCAACTGCTGCCATTTAAAAAATACATCCGACTGCAGATAAAAAATACAGATACTATTTGCTTAAAAAAAGATAAAACATTTATAAAATAATATTTTTAAAGATAATAAAAAAAATTACATCTAGAACAATTATCATTAATCAATATATATATATCTGTGTGTGTGTGTGTGTGTGTGTGTGTGTGTGTGTGTGTGTGTGTGTGTGTGTGTGTGTGTGTGTGTGTGTGTGTGTGTGTGTGTGTGT